>NC_056751.1:454800884-455100884 GCF_019279795.1 Protopterus annectens
TTGACTGAAGTAACCAGTCTGATAACGTTTCTTCTTTTTCTCTCTTACTATTTTTTTTCAAGGGATTTGCATTTGACTTATTTCTGGCATGTTTCCCGTTTTATTTATAGTGCCATGGACTATATGCAATACATTCCAGCAGTTCCAAACTGCCTGCCTGTCTCGTAATCCTGAAGCATGTCATTAAAAATGTAATTCAAAGAAAGCCCTTTCACTGCATTTAACACCTGAGAATATTTTTTTCATCATGACCTTTCTGCTGACATTTGTAATGCTGATTTTTAATGAGCTTCCAATGAAGTACTACAAAATATCACTTTTTCATCTCTGCTGGGTATGCATAAATAATTGGAGTTTCTAGACATAAGCATGCTGTGCATATTGCCACTGTTCTAGCATGCTCTTGGTCGGCATCACTGTTTTGAGGTTTAAGATTAGAAGAACATTATTTGATAGCAAGAGGGGGACATATAAGTCATTAAATGCAGTAATTGCAAATAAAGAACTGTTAAAAAAAATTAACACAAAGATTAACAACCATAACTATATGATGTTCATTTCTAGGCAGGAATTCAAGATTACTGTAAGACATTTCATCTCTCCTACACTTCCCATTGACTTGTATATAAGGGTTTCTAGTTCACTAGTAGGATTTCAATAAATCTTGTCTTGTGACATGTTAATGCAACAGTAGGAGATACTAGCATATGTGCCAACTCTACCAAACTGCATTTATTTTCATATCTTTGTCATAAATGTGCAAACACTTTAATCTTCTACACATTTAGATTATATGTAAGTGGAACCATCACTATGGAATAATACCTTCCACATTTATAGACACAACAACAGTTGTGCTGCATTTATCCTAATTCAGAAAAATACAACAATATAAGTGTATAAAAATACAACAAAATAAGTGTGGCTTCTAACAACTATATATATGAAATTTCTTTTACATGAATGTTATACCACAGACAGAATTATCTCAAATACAGAAGTTCCAACAAAAAACCCAATATTATGATTTACAAATATATAGAGACATCTATCTATCCATCCATCACCCACCCATATATTTTAGTACTAGAGATGGCCTATTGCCCAGCTTATTGAAGGGAAGCGTCACTGTACCCAGTGAGTATGCATTTTAGTACTGTTTGGCATAGTTGACCGTCTTTCAGTGTAATGGTGATTTCAACAATGGAGTTAGTATATGTAAGTTGGGATGTGAAGCCTACACACAGCAAAATATAGTTATAAACTAAATTTGCGTTTATTTTTATTTTGCAATTTATTTACCAGTTAAATGAGATGGTCAGGTGATCTTTATTCGTTATGATCTGGGCATGTAACAAAGTACATTTGCAAAAAAAAAAAAAATGTACACATTTCATATCAAAGTTAAAAAATAGTTAAAGTAGTTGATAGGATACATCTATATACAATGATATAATAATAAACAGTTAGTTATAAGCACTACTCTGAGAAGGTGGTACATCTCTTTCTGTAAGGCAGTAATATGCTAGGGAATGCTTTGTGTCTCAATCAGGTTAATGTTTATTCGATAAAATGTAATTAACATGTATCTTGAAAGCAAGACCATCTGGAATCCTTAAAAGATGTTGGTTTAGAGTTTTCTTTAATGTGTCAAGGTATTGTTAACTTTTACTTCAAGCAAACCATCTTTTTTTTTTTATTCCATTGCCTGTTGTTTTTGACAGTTTTATGTTGAGGTCATCTTCTAGATTTGACATTAGAACATTTTTGGCTATGGCTTTGCAAGTGGTAAAAGACAGAGGAGATGGGAGATGTGATAGAACAATTTGAGTTAAGAGCTTTAGAAGTTATGTTGTCACTATGCGTACAGAAGTGAAGGAGAGTATCTTATGTATGTTAGAGATTTTTGATCCCTTGCATTTGGAATGTTATCAGCATATCAGGTATCACTCTTTGAAGCTTAAGAACAGTTGTAGTAGAGCTGATTAAAACTCTGTTTGCCTGAAGCCATTTACAGTGATTGGTGTATTTTGCCTGTAGATTATTTTAGAGATTTTGATAAGTTTCATACATTTCCAGCAGCAGAATACCATCTACAAGTACTATGATACTGTGTTGAGGGAGATATTGAGTGATGTAATTTACGAAAACCATTCTGCATACCTTAAGTTACTAGAATCACTCACCATTCAGCCCAAAACACTAATCATGGGTGATTTTAACTAACCCTCCATAAATTGGTAAAGATATATGACCACTAACATGCAGACTCAGAAATTCCTTGACTTTCTTAATGCAAATGCTCTGGAACAGCTGGTCTGTACTCCCACTAGGGACTAAAATATCCTTGACATAGTACTTCCAAACATGGGGGGAGTACTGTACCCAAAGCAGTGTAATCTCCGCATTCATAAGATCTGATCATAAATCAGATTACTTTGAAATAAATGTGATGATAGAACCCTATCAAACTCTAAAACCCTAAAGCATTTTTCCAAGGCAAATTACATTGTATTAAGTGATAGCATAGGTAATTTTAAAGCTCCACCTAATTTGGAAATGAGGAGGCCAATGCTAAAGTAAACACAAATACCTTGTACAACCACTTAATGAAATGCAAAGAAACATCAGTACCTGACCCAACAAATTCCAGGTCTAGCTGGAAAAATTAGCTACCCTGGTGTACTCCTGGCATAGACTACGCAACAGAAGGAAGAAATTCCTGTGTAGAATTAAGTGGGAAAGATGTATAACACAGAAAAAAATCCCTCAGTCTCAACAGGAAAATCAGGAAACTAGTCAAGACTTCTGAAGTTAAATATGAGACTAAAATAGCCTCCCAAGCAAAGGATAACCACAAAGTATTTTTTTAGTTATGTCTGAAATCTTAAGGGAAAAACTCAACAATGTGTTGAGTTGGCTGTTGATGGCACTACATATACTCACAAACAACGGCTGCAGAAAACAAAAGCTCAACTTCTTTTCTTGAATAATATGCATCGTGTGGTCTCTTCTCTCGAAGTAATTTGTCCATTTGATAAAGTCAGCAAGCCTTTTATTAAAAATAAATGTGAAGCTAAACCAACTGTTGAAACAATTAAACCGCAAAGTTCCTGTTAAGCTCTTTTCGTCTTCAAAATGTGAAGACTTCTTCAGACTAATTGCTTTCTCCTACAATCCTTCTAAATATAACTTCCTGTGACATCACCTGATTTACTTAATCATAATACAATTGCTGTTCTCCATTCTTGTTCCAATACACTATGTATCACATTCGCATATTGTACATGAATACAAGAATAAAAAGTGAACACAAGAACAGTGCAGTTCACAATGTATATATATATATATATATATATATATATATATATATATATGTGTAATTATATACGTGCATCCACATTTCACATCATGGCAACTCTATTTGCATATTAGTTATACCGTTTTGGACCTTATACAGGTCCGATGTTACTGTCAGTACTTTGAATCTGTTTGCTGATGTTTTTATTATTATTATTTACATACCTTCACTCAATATGAGAGCGAAACCAATTATTGAACCAATTTATTAAGAAGCGAGACCAAATATTAAAACAAATATACTACAAAGTTCCTGTAAGAACTAAAATACGAAAACTCCTGTAATATGTTCATTACTTCTGGATTTATTACTTAAAAAACCTGTGTGTTTCACTAGTTATATTGGTAATTGTATTTTTGTTGCTATTACCTTACTCCATTTATAAATTCCGTAACGGAATCTATGTCATGGACTGTTGTAGATCTCAACATGAGTCCATTAAAAAATACATAAATTATTAAGTGATAAATTTACTTGCATAAGTATCTATACTATTCCCGCTTGTTCAATACATTGATTCCTCTCTAAGTAAGCAGAACCTATCCTTACTATACTTACTGTTACGTAGTACATACGAAAGTCAGTCTAAGTATTAAGCTTATTGTTGATATCATAGACATTAATTTTAATTTTGCATCTATTTAATTGTTATTATAGATATACTCACAAAATTGAGCATAAACCTCTACATCACCATATGGATAGCCAAATGGCTCACAGCTAGGGCACATGTTGCTAGAGTGGGGGACTCCACATCCAGCAAGAGGCCAGTCACCAGTGGAGTATCACAGGGATCAGTACTGGGCCCTCTCCTCTTTGGGATATATTTCTGAGATGTTAAGGTAAATGTAGATTGCTTTTGGCTGACCAAGTTTTCAGAATACTGCAAGTTGCATTCATTGACTCCCTAAAAGATGTTGAAATCCTACAGAAAAGTCTAACACAGACTAATGATTGGTGTCAGAGCCATGGCCTCAAACTAAATGAGAAGAAGGTGCAGCGAGCCAAAACAGGAAACCCGAAGATTAAAATCCACTCAATTTATTGACAACAGCACTATTTGGAGTGCTTTCACTTGGCTTCAAATGAGAAGAAGTGCATAATAATATTTGAGAAATCCAATACCCCTACAAGTTACAATAGCGTGCTCTGCTAATGTGTCTTTCTCCAGTGTCATAACATAGTTAGGTAGGGGTTTGAATCTTGCAAAGGGAATGTATGTGTATTAGTGGGGTTTGTGTGTGTGCATAATGCTGTGAGGGAAAAGTGTCTTTAAGAGGGAGGTTGGCATAATGGTTATGGTGTTTGCCTTACAAACACAAGGTGCAGGGTTTGACTCTCACATGGGGTAATTGCCTAGGCTTAAAATGGCCCACAAGGGCAGTTAGCCTAGTACTAATCTATGAACCTATGAACTGATAGCAACCCCTAAGAGTTGACCAAGTGGTGAGAGATCTGGGTACTCGGATAATAATCTGAACTTTGACCACCATGTGTCCAGGGTTGTGATGAAATCCTTTTATGTGGTTCAGCTTATAAGTAAGAACATGGCATCAAGATCTAAGGATGCCATGATACCACTGTACTTGGCCCTCATCAAACTAATAATAGAGTACAATGCACCCTTTGGCATGTACCTTGCCAGGCACCCGCAACAGCTGGAGCATTCTCAGAGGTTTCTCAGCAATAAAATACATGGTATAACCAACATGCCATATGCTGACAGATTGAAAAACTTAACACTGTTTTCAGTTTCCTACTGATTACTGATATATATTCTGTGACTGACAAGGCAGTCTCTGACCTAGCCCAGATGGAAATGTTGCATATTCACAAAACTAACTGCACAAGGGTTACCCACTCCAAAGATCTAAACCTGATCTCTGACATGAATAGATCATGCTGGATAGACATGTGTCCAGAGATTGCCCATCTTCTGGAAAAGGCTTCCTATTCACTTGAAGTAGGAGACAAACTCCTCACATCACATGCATTTTATATTTATCAACTACAGGATCACTCCACATTGGCAAAGGGAAAAACACCCAATCCCAAGAAATACAGACACTGCAGTGAGAAGTCCGTTTGATGTTAGGTAAGATATAGGGGTGATCACTAACATGACCAGTTGATATTTTACATATACCCATTTACAGGCTATGTTCTTTTATACAGCAGGAATCGGCTGTTATGGTCTCATTTCCTTACTAATACATGCACATTTTTGACTAAATCTCTAAGAATTTCCCATCCTAAGTCACTTTGTCACTTAACTAGCTTTAACCTATCTAGCAGAGCAGTGCAGTGTTCCTTAATAGTAGTAGCCAGGAAACTGGCTACTACTATTAATATATATATCTATAGCAAAGGAGCACATGCAAAAAGCTTGCAGCAAAATGCCTGAATTAAAGAATTTAGTCCAGGAAATTGGCTACTACTATTAATATATATATCTATAGCAAAGGAGCACATGCAAAAAGCTTGCAGCAAAATGCCTGAATTAAAATATTTAGTCCAGGAAATTGGCTACTACTATTAATGCACTTAGAGGAATACAAAATTCTGACCAAGTGGCAAGCGGTTGAAAGAAAACATGCAACCAATTATAAGGCTAGACAGCAAGGATGATAAAGAGCAAATCATGTTTATTTATTTATTTAGATATGAAGACAAGATGATCAATTTCAACAATTGGCTTAAGTATTGGTGTCATTCAAAGGGGATCCAATGCCTGTCAGCCTGGGATGTCATGCTCGACAAGCCACGATGCTTCGTTAGGGACGGCTTGCACCTGTCACCCCTGGGCTTTCGGATATTGGCAAAGGCTCTTGCCACCCCCATAGTGCCTTTTTTAGGCAAGGCTCAAAAGACAAACCCACCTCCATAGGTATCACAAGGGATAAGAAACTAAGAGTAATGCTACCCAATGCCAGAAGTCCAAACCTCAAGATACACACACTCGAAACTCTCCTTAGCATGGCCAACATCGATATCTGTGCAGTAACAGAAACCTGGTTCAAGGTTCCCAAGAGCACCCCAGCAGTACTAGGTTATACCTCATACCATGTTTTTCAGCCCCAAAACTTGGACCGAACCACAAAAGGAGGGGGAATATCAATATTCGTCAAAGATACCCACACCTCCAGGTTGGTGGCACAGCATGAAGCATCAGAGACTATCCATGTGCAACTAACAGTGGGTAAAACTGCCTTCCAGTTTATAGCCTGCTACAGACCACCCTCCCAAACCCAGGAACCCCACTCGGCCTTCCTGAGAACACTGGAAAATATGAAGGTCTCTCCAAACACCATTATATTGGTCAACTTCAACTACCCAAACATAGACTGGGAGCATTATTCTAGCTCCAACACCCTAGCCCAAAGGTTCCTAGAATTTATAAACTCAAATGCTATGAAACAGCTTGTTACCACTCCCACAAGAGGGGAAAACATACTGGACCTGATCATCACTAACATGGGGACTCTATGCTCCAGACCAGAAGTGTATCCCTCACTGGTAAGATCAGACCATAAACTAATCTCACTAGATATTCACATCCCGACCCCAGCCCCTGCCCAGAAAACCACAGTGAAAAACTTCTTTAAAGCAAATTTCACACTCCTCAAAACCGAGATGGAATCCTTCAAAGTGCCCGGGCCTGTGGAAAATACAGCCCAGACAGCAGAATCCTTTATAAACGCATTCTATGAACACCTTCAGGAATGCATGGATCATGCAATCCCATACAAAACCAAGACCCAATCCTCCAAAGGCAGGCGTCCTGTCTGGTGGGCCCCAGCCATAGACAAACTATACAATAGGAGGAGGAAGCTACTACATGATAGAGCAAAATCCCAAAAAGGGAAGGCATCTCTGATCAGTATTAGCAAAAAACTACGGGCACTCATAAAATCGTCTAAGGCCAGCTTCGAGAGAAAAATTGCACAGGACACTAAGGATAATCACAAGGCATTCTTTAGTTATATTAGAAACCTGGGTGGGAATTCCAAGATATGCTCAGAATTAGTCCAAAATGACAAAAAATACACCAAACCCACAGACATTGCCAACATCCTAGCTGACAGGTTCAGTGGAAACTTCTCCCCCCCTTCCCCACCAAAAGGGCAAATATCTATCCCAGCAGAGTGCTGCCACCCTGACATCTCAGATGCTCAGGTAAGAGCTGCCCTCTCCAAAGCAAAAAACACAACATCAATGGGACCAGATGGTGTCCCGGGCTGCGTCCTACATGAACTCCAAGAAGAACTAAACCCAAACATAAAACTGCTGTTCAATCTCAGCCTTACTACAGGATATGTACCCAATGAGTGGCATACAGCAACAGTGGTCCCTCTCCACAAAGGTGGTGCCTCAACGGATCCTGGAAACTATCGCCCCATAAGCCTGACTAGCTTGGTCTGCAAAGCTATGGAAAGGATCATCATGGACCTCATAAATAAAGATATTGGGGACCTACAGACTCTAGATCCTACCCAGTTTGGCTTTGTTAAGGGCAGATCCTGCCTCTTAAACCTGGTCAATTTCTTTGAAACGGTCACCAAGGCCATTGACGAGGGGAAGGTGGTCTACACAGCCTACCTGGACCTCGCAAAAGCCTTCGATACAATACCCCACTCGGGCATTATAGATAAGCTCACCAGCTTAAACATAAACCCCTATGTCACTAGATGGGTTGCAAACTGGCTCAAGGACAGAACTCACATGGTTAGAATTGCTGGAGCCATGTCAGACTCCAAACCAGTTACAAGTGGCATCCCACAAGGCTCAGTCCTGGGACCTCTCTTGTTCGGTATATATTTCTCGGTGGTACAGGCCAACACGGAAGGACTGTGGCTGACCAAGTTCGCAGATGACTGCAAACTGGGCACCATAATCGACTCTCCAGCAGACACAAGCATCCTACAAAAGGGCCTCATAGAAACAGACAACAGGTGCCAGAGCCATGGCCTCAAGCTAAACACCAAAAAGTGTATAGTCATCCCCTTCGGCAAAAACAAAGTGGTAATCCATTAAGTATGTAAGAAGTAATTAGGGACCTGGGGACCCAAGTTGATAGCAATCTCTCATTCGACAACCACGTGGCCAAAGTGGTTAGAAAATCATTCTATATAGCCCACCTAATCATGAAGGGATTCACATCTAGATCAGGGGAGGTCATCGTGCCTCTTTATTCATCCCTCATCAGGCCCATAATTGAGTACAATGCCCCTTTTGGGATGTACCTTACCAGACACCTGCAGCAACTGTAAAGACCCCAAAAGTACCTCACCAAGAGGATCAAAGGGCTCAAACAGATGCCGTATGCTGCCCGGTTAAAGAAACTCCAGCTCTACTCAGTGGCATACCACCTGCTCAGAGGCAATATGTGCCTGACGTATAAAGCCATGTCCAACCCGGAATTAATGGACATGCTGCACCTCAGAAAATCCAAATCCCATCGAGCTACGCACTTGAGAGACTTGAACTTCAGCACTGAAATAAATAGGACATGCTGGAAGGACAGATTCATAACCCAGAGGCTCCTTTCACTCTGGAATAAAATCCCAGTCCAGGTTAGGCAGAGTCCCTCATTGACTCTCTTCAAGAGGAATCTTGATGAGTGGATGGGAGATCATAGATTTACTCCGTATATCACTTCTGTGTCACTGTTAGACAGATGCACAGTATACTAACCTCGAAAAAGGGCATAGCAAAATTCATTTTAAAATGGGTGGCAAAAGTGAAACACACTCTGGCTAGGCTTGTAAATGCCCTAGGGCAGATAGCCTACTATGAACCTATGAACACTTTTAAAAGGCATTTTCTCCTTTTCCCAGTTATTGTAAACAGTGTCAAACAGTCATCTGGGGCATCATGCATATTGAAGTTCAAATGTGGTAACACAAGTGAGTCCAGGAACTGATAGGACCCAGAAGATCAAAATAGGTGAGGCCACCTCTACCAAGATGTAACTCACTAGAGGAGTCCTTCAGGGCTTGGTACTGGGCCCGCTCCTTTTTGACATCCATTTCTCTGAAGCAAATGCAAAAGCAGTTTGCAGATGATTGCAAGCTGGAGTTATCATCAACTCCACTGTAGGCACTAGCATTCTTCAAGAGAGGCTCTCTCTGACTAATAAATGGTGCCAAAACCATGGTCTTAAACTCAACACTAAGAAATTCATAATTGCACCTTTGGGAACTCAAGCATCCAGGCAAATTACCATGTTGATAATATGCCTCTAAGAGTCAACCTAGTGGTCAGGGATCTGGGTATGCATGTAGACAATAGCCTTAGTTTTGACCAACATGTGGTCTCAGTGTTTAGGAAATCCTTTTATGTGGTGCAACCTATAAGTAAGGACATAGCATCTAGGTCAAAAGAGGTAGTGATAATGTGAGATAATGCCATCTGTGCCAAGGAGAAATGGGCAGTGCATGTGTAACATATGCCAGCATAGTTAACTGGAGTTTTGCAAATAATTTTGTGCAATTTGTCTATCACACTGATTTGTACTCTCATAGTTTTTGTTTTGTTTGGAATCTGATATAAAGATCTATGACAGCTGTCAGTCAGTTGAGTTGGTGCAGTTCAATTAGTTAGAAGCTCATTACCTTACCTTATGGAAGCATCTCAGTATCCTATCTTGCCTTGCTCATTAAGTTAGCTAGCTAGGGAGCAGTTATTCTTTAGACAGTCAGGAAATACAGCAAGATTAGTCAAGTATTGTTTTATTTTCCTGCATCTGTGTAAATCTGTCCAACTGCGTTTTTTTATTTCTCCTGTGATTAAAACTCTGCTGTTTATTGTACTTAGATATTTAGCATTTTTCATGTTTTTTATTTTATTTATTATTAAATATTTTTATACCTTTTATGGTGGCTGTCTTTTAGAGAACACTTTTTAACATCTTGAGAGTACTTGTTCTTATTTTAGTGGTGTCTTGGCCACTTCAAAAAGCCTTGTTGCTTTGGTTACACTCTACCATTTACATTAATATAGTTTTACTCATTTTAGTTGGATACACTTGTGAGCAGCTTAAATTGGTTGACTGGTGACAGCATGGTTGCCTTATAGTCTGGGCAGATGGGATACAGCTAGTAAATCTGTACCAGCCTTTCCCATGAATGTGTGTGAGTGAAAATCAAATAGCCAGATATAGCTGAGCCAGCTAATTGTAACTGGGACACAGTGCTTCAAAAGTGAGTCTTGTTTGGGATCTGGAGAGACATAGTCCAGTCCCAGGTTTGGAGCATGTTCCCTGTGTGTTCTTGGGGGAATCTGTGCTTGATGCAGAGAGCTGCATTTGAAAATACTGTATAAAACCATTCCTGTTTTTAGTGACCATAGCCACTGGTGTCAGTAGTAAAGATTAAGGCTCCTTGATTACTGGCCCAGGGTAGAAATGCCATCAGAGAGGTCATTATCCCACTGCAATCCACCTTTATCAGACCAATCATAGAGTGCACAGTGCTTCCTTTGGAATGTACCTAACCAAGCATATGCAACAACTAGAATGACCTCAGAGGTTGCTTACAAAAAGAATACCAGGCATAACAAATCTGCCTTAGGCAGAGCACCTTAAAAACCTTTCCCCTCTACTCAGTCTCGTATAGATTGCTGAGGGGCGATCTATGCCCACCTTAAAAGGCATCTGCAAACCCCACAGTTATTAGTCTCCTACATATTTGTAAGTCAAAGAGTACCAGAAATACAAGGTCTAGGGAAATTTGTCTGTGACTTAAACATAACATTCTGGAGAAACAGATGTGTGTCCCAGACACTGTCCATCATATGGAACAGACTTCCAATCAATGTGAAGCTGAGTTTGTCTGTTACCCAGTTTAAGTGCAACATAGACCACTGGATGGGGAATAGGAAATGTACACCTGGTACCCATAAACCTTATGGATAGGGGTAGTTTATAAATGCCTGGACCTTAATATCCTATTTGAATACAGGACATAATTATTATTTTGGCAAAACTTGGCTAGGTTTAGAAAGCACCCCCCCCAAGTTGTTAGCTTAGCAACAATCTATGAATCTATATAACTGGTTGCATTTCTTTACCACCTATGTCAATAACTTTCCTTCATACTGATAATTTCTATTAATCCATCCATTTTTTGGATGCTAGAATGATGTCCAACTGGTTGACTTTTAAGCCCTGGTGTAAACAAAGCAAAACCCTTGATATGAAGTCAATGCCTTTGTCAATATCTACTTATGGACACCCACTCTGCAGAATAACAACTTCAGTACTGATTTCCATTGCTAGATTTTACTAGAAGATGAACAATGCCAACACCCTTAAAACAGCCTTAAAATAAGACTTGCACAATAACAGTACTTCTGAATCCAGTTTAGCACAGTCCAATATTACTAGTAGGTATCGATTCCTAAGCAACAATTTACTATTTTCCCCATAATATTCATAGCAATACTTTTAAATGGCACTTCTAATGATAGATGCTGGAATTTCTGAACTCTCACATCTAGGACAGGGTACAGTTTGTGGCATCGTGAGCATAAAACACAAATGCTTTATGTTACCTCGATTGTAACTGGCTAAGTATTTCCAATCCTCAGGTGACCTACTAACCCATGACTCTAAACAGCTATACTATTTGTACTCTATAAGGTTTTGATACCAGTCACTGATGTAAAAAAAAGCTCCTTTCTACTTAGCCTATATAAAAAAAACCCTTTTAACTCAAAATATCCATGACAAGTAATGGGATCATCCAGTTCACTACCTTGGTCTAAAGCCTTTCTTATATTCTCTCTTGTCCTATTTACAGCATCATCATCCCGTTATGCTTTTTTTTAATTTGCGCGCAGGGTACCTCCAAGTTCACTTTCTCGGGTTATTTTCCTTACTAGCTTACTTTGATGTGGAAGGTACAACTTTTTCTCCTAAAGCACTGTCACTGAAGCTTCTTTAATAAATAAAAGGAGACAAAATCACATTTTGTTATACTTTCACTATTATATGTATAGCATGTACCTAACAAGGTGCATCTAACAATTGGAATGTCCAAAGAGGTTCATCAAAAGAATACAGGGTGCAAGTAGCATGTCCTCAGCAGACTTTCTCAAGGCTCTATTCCTGTATTCTGTCTCCTACAGGTTGCTGAGGGGAGATCTAGGCCTGGCATACAAGGCATTGTCAGACTGCACTCTGATGGACCTCCTGCATATCTGCAAAACAAACAACATCAGAATTACACATTCTAAAGACATAAACCTTGCCTGTGATATAAAAAGGACATGCTGAATAGTCAGATATGTATCCCAGAGACTATGCCATCTCTGGAAAAGGATCCCCCATCCATGAGAAGCAGTTTCTTCATAATCCAATTCAAGTGAAACTTGGACAATTGGATGGGGAACTGGAAATTTATCCCTGGTTTGAGACCTATGTCTCTAATGGACGCAGGCAGCCTATAAATGGTTCATCTCCCAGGGCCCTGTTTGTAAATGTTTCATCTCCCAAGTCCCTGCTTACACTTATCTAGGGTACCAGAACTTGTCAGAGATTTGGGATGCATGGCTAAGCTTAAACAGGCCCTTGTGGTCATTACTATAGTATATACCTATGAACCTATATGTTCAACCAACCTAAGTATATGACTTTCTTTTAGGTGGTTCCTTCCCAATTTTAATGTGACTAAATTACTACCATCTCTCATTTCTCTTTTTTTCTATGTTGTCTTCCCTCTACAAATAGCATCCTAGAGCAAAAATTATATTCAGTATTTCTTCTTTCCTCACTTACAGATACATTTGAATGTTCTGCCTTACCATCACAGAGATAGGATCAGAACTTTGCATTTCCTTATTTATGTCAATTTCACTATTTGCTACCATTTTTTGCTCTTAGACACTCTCTCAAGTGCCTGACTATAGTCCCACTACTCTTTGTAAGTGGCTGTGCAGACTTTTGTCTTCCTATATGGGTCCCAGTAACTGTTTTGAATGGTACTTTGGTCAACATCTGTTTAAATAGACACAATTTGGCCACGTATACAGATGGTCAACAGGCATGCAAGATCGGCAATCCCCTGGTAGGGGAATATATCCTTTTGTGCGGTCTTGGAATCAGAATATATAAAATTACCAAAGTGTATGGGAGTGCAGGGGGCCTTGTTCCTCTGCCAAAAAGCTATGCCTTGTTTGTGTTTTCTTAAAAGTTTTGCATGAGTGGGGATTAATTATCGGGGTATGCCTAGTGTCTTGTTGACTTGCATAACTTCAATTTGTTTTGATATTATGCATGTCAACATAAATGGTATTCAATCAATTCCATACTTTTATATATGTATATGTATATATATATATATATATATATATATATATATATATATATATATATGCAAAACATTATTTTTATTTGGGAGTTTCCTTATCATTTCACCATCAGTTACTATACTACAGCTCTTATACTGTGTTAGCTTTCTGATATCAAATATCACTTTTACAGTTTAGCCACAATCAAGTTGAAGCTTCAGTGATAAGTTGCTTATCCTGGGTTTGGATCTGGACTTCTATATTTATTTGTCATCGTCATCATCATCAACTCATTTTTTCTACATGAGGTTGAAGTGTTGCATCAACTGTCTCCATCTCTGTTGATTTAGGAGCACTTTGCTACCTTCTTCGACAGTCATGCCTGTCAAGTATTCTCTCTCATCTGTCCATCTCTTTGCTGTATGCACTTGCTTCCTCCTGCTTTCATTTGGTTTGTCCCAAATCATCTTCACTAGATTGTCTTTTGATTTCTTGCACATATGCCTGAATCCCAGCAATCTGTTCTCATTGACTTCTTCTGCAATTGGAGCTACTTGGGCTTCTGCTCCAATGTCATCATGTCTTCATCTATGCCACAGTGTGCATACTACCACCCACCTAATGTACTTCATCTCCATCATCTCTAGTTTCCTCAGCTGTTCTCCAAGGTTTCTATATCATACAGTAGTACTGGTCATACCACCGTTTTCTACACCTTATTTTTTCATTTGCTTTGGCATCTGTCTTTCACTCTCTACCTCTGAGACACTGTTCCAGTCAGCTTCAGCCCCACTGATTCTGGGTTTGACTTCATTCAGTTTTCCCTTCTTCCAAATACTTGGCTCTGTTAGGCCATTGCATGATTTTTCCTTCTATCTCAATCATAAGTTTATTCTGATTTCCCCCATCTGTTGCTTTACAGCTGTTTTATCTGTACTCAGTATCATAATATGTTGAAGTTCTTGTCAGTATCTACCTGTAATGCCACATCATCTTTATGCAGCAGCTTTGTTGATCTATCCTCTCCAACCTGTTTGCTAATACAGTCCATCACCAGTATGAACAGCGGTGGGCTCACAGCTGAACACTGATGCGCACCACTCCCACTCTGTGAGAATGAAAATTGTGCATACTTGCGTCGTCGTATCCTTGCACATGGCCTGCACTAATTTCACCAATGTTTTTGGGACTTCAAGCATTACAGGACTGTCAAAACCAGCGCAGTTGGTGGTCTTTCATCTCTATTTTTTTTCTCAACTATATTAGTATTGCTGTCTTTCTCTCCCCTCTTCAGTACTTGTAGCAACTAGGTCTATCAAGCTGTTGTTCTATATTATTAAGTGTGTTGGACTGCCTGAATTAGTCTATGGATTTTCCTCCTACCACATGTTTATTAGTGTTTAAAAACATTGAAAATATTTTCTTGATACTCCATCAGATCAGGGTTTAAAGCCACAGGAAGTAACAATTTTCCAAGAGCTTTTCTAATGTTTATTTTTAATGTTTACCTGTATAAGGAAATATTTTTTTCCTTTTCTGTTACCATGAATGCATATTACCACCACTTTTTGGTTTTACTAATAATTTGTTTTTGCAAGGGGAGCCTTGCCAAGGGTAATCATGCTTCCTAAGTCTTCTATGGCTTGACATACATAGATTCATAGTTACATAATAGGGAATTGGCCACCAGGGCTTATATAAGCCTTGCCTCGCAACCCAACCCAATTGAGTCCACTTGTAACATGTGCTTCTTAATTGGAGGGATATGTAAGTAGATTGCTAAAAAAATGAGGGAGTGTATGTTAGTTAGGGAAGTTTTACTATCAGCCTGTCTATTAGAGATGTGGGGGCCAGCCTGGGTGGTGAATTTATGAGTGCCCATACAGTGTTAATTAGGGAATGTTTACAGTCAGCCTCTGTTGTAAGAGACACAGGGACTAGGCTGGAGATGGATTTACAATTTCCCATCAAAAGGTCAAGATTTGTTTTGAATAAGGTGAGGCACAGTCTCTGCTTTACATGCATGGGGATCCTGTTCAAGACCATGTGGATCCTTTGAGACACACATCCGTCTCAGCAGCATTTTCCATTTATATCACAAGCAGAGTTTAAATCCCTGGATCTTCTGTTTCTGGAGCCATTGGTTTTGTTGAAGTGCAACATTGTCTTTAAGGCTGGATCCAAGGATGCCTTACATGGCAAGCACCCCGTAGGGGTGTAAAGGCAATGTGTGTAGGAGAATGTGTTAATTCCCTGTATTCTCTTGCTGTGGAATCCCTGTGGGCATTCCATCTGCTGCAAATGCCTAGTCAGATCCATGCTGAAGGAAGCATTGTCCTCAATGACAGGCCTGATAACGGTTGGGTAGAGTGGTACTACAACTTCCTTGGACCTGACTACATATTAGTTAAAAGGCCAGATTACTGCTTACATATAATTACAGATCTCTAACTACTGGGTCAGTCTTAGGAGTGTTTTATCAACTGAATAATTTGGCTGGGTAGATGTTTTCCCAAAACGCAGTATAATGCACTTCTTTGCTTTGAGTTTTAATCTGTGGCTTTGGCACTAGCCCCTTGTCTGCATTAGACTACCTTACTGGATGTTACTATCATTGGTGGTGGTGGTGGGGAGGCATTTATCAGAGTTCTGAATCTGCAGTTATCTGTGACTGTGTTGAGCTACAGGCCCCTGATATTAGACTTGACCTTAGGAAAGTAGATGCCAAGCATGCGTGCACTCAGCATACTACTCTGTGGCACTCTACTACTGGCATGCCTTTTGGTGGAGTTGCTCTCTCCAATCCAGACTTCCTGGGTCATATCTGTGAGCTAGCTGGCAATCCAGTGAGTTATGTATGGATTTAGCCTACTTCTGTCAGTTTGTCCAAGACACCTGAGTGGGGTATTGTATCAAATGCCTTACCCAGGTCTAACTAGGCATTTCCCTTCATCCTTTGCCTTGGTTCCTTCTCAAAGAAGTCTATCAGGTTAACTGGGCATGACTTTCCTTTGACAAAACTGAACTGGGTGGGTCCAGTGTCTGTAGGTTGCCAATGTCTTTGCTGGTCACTTCAATGATAATTTGTTCCATGGCTTTGCATAATAGACGTCAGAGTAATGGGTCTGTAGTTTCATGGGAAAGTTGATGGTTCAAACCAAACAAACAAACCAGCACTGGTAGAAAGAAGGAAATTAGACTTTAATCAAAAGTCCCCACACAGCCCATAGACTGGTTTTGTCCCTAAGCCTTTGTCAATGTAAATTCAGACTGTGAAACAAAACCCTTATTTATAGGGTAACATAATCAAACATAACCAATCACCATAGCTTTATTATAAATTTTAATTTAAGCCAGGCGGAAACAAACACCCTAGTCTGACAATCCATGTTTTTTCTTTTCTGTTTAAAATACTATGCAGCCAGTTTTACAACTTCTGTTACCCCAAACCCTATCAATAGTAATGAAATGTAATTGGGCAGAAGAGTGTTTTAAGGTGTGCTTATATGCGTTGTTACATTTTTTATTTCTGAAGTTACTAAAATGTTCGGACATCTGAAATTTGATGGGTCTGGAGGTTTGTCCTATATAAAAAGCTGAACAAGTGCATGACACTAAATAAATAACCCAATCTGTATTGTAATTACCAAATGTATTAATATTAAATAAACACGGTGAATTTTTAGATGTAAACTCTTTTGTCTGAATCATATATTGGCAAAAACAACAGTGTCCACAAGGGAAACAACCAACCAATTTATTACCCTCAAGTGTGACCTGTGTAGAATTTGGAATTTGTATATTGCACTTATAGTGGTTGAAATATCCACTCTCAGTTTTTCCTAGAATATCCCAATGGCTTTGTACTACATCCATAAAATCAGATGTATTCTTGCTAAAACTGGTTATGAACCTATTGGGGCAATTTACATGAGAATCATAATTTTTGTATTTCAACAAATCATTCCTCTCCATTCTTTTAACCTGACTACTGATTTGAAAAAGCTGTGATTTATTATATCCATGTTGGGCAAACCTCCTTGTAAGTTCTTTGTTGATGGTTCACCCTTGTGGAGGGTGATAACAGTTGCCATCCTCAGTTCACTAGGTAAATAGGCTGTTACAAGGCTGTAATTGAACATTGACTGTACAAGTCCTTATAAGTCAGGTTTCAGGCTATTTAGGGGACAATCTCAGGTATTGTTGGGTACCATTGAGGCAGTGTTTTTAGCTGTGGTGAGCACCATTAATAATCTGCTCCCTGCTAACAGTTGGGGGTTATGCTAGTGAGGGTTTCAAAAATGGTGGCAGAGAGGGAGTGTGAGATGAAGTTTGAGCTAAATTTGTCACCCAGAAGTTTCACTATGTCACTCTGCTCAGGGAAGGTGACATCATTCAGAAGTTCCAGACATAGCTGTAGAATACTTTGTGGTTGTCTTTAGTTTGAGAGGCTATTTTGACCTCATAATTGGACTTGTTGAATTTAATTACTCCTCTTACCTTCCTATATAGTTTAATTGGAGAGTTCTTGTCATTTTGGAAATGATGTTTTTCAGTTTGTTATATACCCTGCTAAGATTAGGACTCCAACAATGTGGTTTATTTGTGGGGTTTGTTTTGGGCTTACTGTTGGTAGATAATATAGTCTGCATACAGTAATTTACATGTTTATATAGTGTCTCTGTGAACAACTCTGCATAGGCTGTTGGTTGGTATTTAATCTTGGCAAACTGTCTCTTAATTGGATGTAGACAGCTTTAGAGTAATTCTTAATTGTAACAGATTTTGTCGGGTTCGAAGCTGATTTTTATTTCAAAGGAGGCAGATTTCTGATCTAATCTCACTAGTGATGAAGTAACATGGGGGTTGGGGGCATGCAGCACTCTCTCATATTGTTGAGAACTAGCTCCAGTAAGTTTGAACCTCTAGCTGGAGTGCTCAGTAACTAATTAAGGGGATTTGTGCCAACTCCATGAAATCTTGTGCTTGCAAATTTGTGGCAGAGTGTATTTCCCAGTTGTATAGAGAGTAGTTAAAGTCTCCCATGAATAAAGTGTTTGACTGGATGTAGAGTGCCTCCAGTAGGTCTAGATAAGAGCTGTTGGATTCTTTGACAAAAATGGTGATCAATACATTGCTAAGATATGGAAAGGGACTGAGTATTGGGTGATTTTCACATGGATGACTCCAGGGTACCATCCTGTTTAACCAACCTTAAGGTCTACTTGTCGCTGACGTAGATCTAGACACCTCCAACTTTAGTCCCTGACTGTGCAGCTAATGCTATAAATGCATGGAAGGCACTTTAGCATTGCAATACTGGGATAATTACTGTGGCATTAAAGCATGTCTCAAGTAATGGTACAGATGTATATTCTCCAGGGTGAAGAGAGCTTGCAGGGTGTGGAGTTTCTTGTTTAGGCTCCTAGCACTGAACAGTAACACCTTTAGGTTCCTTTGGGTGTAATTTACTATGTTAGTAGTTTTGTCACTTTGCCAGAGCCTAAAAAAGTACCTAAGGAGGTGAATAAAGTTTTAGTCAAAATCCAGTGAGATGAGGAGGAGAGGTGCAGGCCATCTTCATAAAGCAATTTGGTCTGTCGACCATGTCCTCCAAGACTGACAGATATTCAATCCCACAGGAGTGACTCCAGAATCTAAGGCAATTACTAAAATCAATAACTTTTTTTTTCATATTGTTGCATCATCCTTGCTGAAGACAGAAACCATCTCAATACAAGGCACATACCAGTCTGAGGTACATATTCAGAGAGGTCCATAAAGTTTATCTTCAGTTACATCTCCTGTCATTTACATCCACATATACATTGATGAAATCATACTGGTACTTGTGGTACAATAACTTGAGTGCAAGCTTAACTTGGTGGATCCTGGCTCCAGCTAGGAAACTGGCCATCATCATCTTCTCCAGTCTGGTGAGTGGGGCATCTTTCTGTCATATAACTGACTCCCCATGATAACAGTCATGGATAAATTGTTCGGTTGCCTTATGGATTTTGTTTTTAGGGGTTCATTGGATGTAGGAGTATGTGTGTTATTTGGTGTTGCATTCTGTGTATGCTTAAGAGATTGTGAAGGATAGGCATTGCAGTTTTAATGCTTAGGTGGTCTTTGAGGTTTAGGAGACTACTCTATAGTGCCTCAGCATAAGATGGTCTGTCTGTGGTAGACACTGTGTGTGGTGAATATAGTGGGTGTGTTCTTGACAACCTTGTTTGTAAGCGACATTTTTATTTCCAAGGAAATTGTGTATATATGTACAGCTCTCACATACTCTGTTGGTTCTTTAAGTATTAAAGGTTGTCCGTAAGCATGAGACAATTGCAATATTTTCTCAGGATGTCCATCTACCAAGCTAGCTATGGAGATATTTGGAAATTGCATATCCATGCTGTCAGGACCTGTATTAGGGTGGACAATTAGGGTTTGGGGACTAGGTTTTACAGAGGCCTCCTAGGGTGGTCTCTGGGGTTACAGACTTGAGTTGAATAGTGCTAGGATATGGTATTAGTGCTATCTGATGTGCAAGCTAGCTGCACTGGGCTTAACTCTGTGCCAAGTTTCAATACATTACAGGCTAAAGTCCTAGTACTAGTTTTATAGTTAAACTTAACTATCCAAGCACGTGTGTCTGTTGAGTCCATGAGGCACTGCTAAGCATCACTGCACAGTGATCAGGTCCATGTAACCACATTTGATTTATATAAACAGGAATTAAAGAGAAATACAACTTCTGAGCCCTGTGGTGAATGAACAACTATACTTTGAACCCTCTGAAGTGCTTTCCAGCTCAGACAAGGCAAATAGCTTCTGGCATATGATTTATGACCTTAGTCCTTTTTATGTAAAAATAAAGCAAAAAAGGACCCTCAAGTGCAATGCAACAACAAATAACATATTCCCTATCTAAATAATCTCTCTAAAAGGTGATTACAAGACAACACAGTTCAAGTACCAAACAGTAAAAGAGAAAGGGTGAGTTACATTAAAGATACACTTTAAATGATCAGAAGATTACAAGCAGTGATCCCTTAAATAGTGAAAACCGAATGCAGTATTACAGTTTGAGAACTTTTGTCATTGATTGGATGGCACTGGATTCAGTGGAAATACATTATGAAATACAGGCAAGTCAGCAAGGTTGGCTGAGCTCTGTGGAAAGTTCTCTAGAAATACATTAAACTTCACTAGTTTAGTTGCAACTCAGTGGCATTATGTTGATGCTGATATATGGGTCTATATCATTTCACTGAAAATTCATTTAATTGAAGCTTAATTCATTGACGCATATTCACTGAAAGTTCACTTCACTGAAAACCCATTTCACTGAAACTCAGTTCGTTGAAGGGAATATATGGCCTATTCCCCACTGTTGCGCGATCCTGGAGTTAGTATATAAAATAAGGGGGGGTGTGGGGGACACAGCCCCCCACATAAATTGGTTATACGCTATTATCTGGAAGAATTTGTTCATTACATTTGTAAGTAATCCATCTATATGCTTTTAAATATTTACAATATGTGGGGGGCTATGCCGCGCACACCCCACCTTACGTTATATACTAACTCCAGGATTGCACAACAGTGGGGAAAAGGCCATATATACCTTTCAATGAAATGTTTTTCAATGAAATGGGTTTTCAGTGAAATGAGCTTTCAGTGAATATGTGTCAATGAATTAAGCTTAAATGAAATGAATTTTCAGTGAAATGATATAGATCCATTATATCAACTATAATCGTATTACACCTCAGAGGAGCAAAATGATTTCTAACCAGCATCTCAGTTTTCACATTTTTATGACTATCATTCTCTTAAAGTATAACTGGCATTGAACATAGTAACATGACTTCACCTAATTTGAAACTAACACATTACTTGGTGCTTTTTGTTTTGGAGAAGATGGCACATTTTTGTTGCAGTTTTGGACATAGAAGCAGTCAATGCTGTTGAAAACATTGCAAAATCATCTAATAAGTGATCTGCTAAAGTCATTTCCCTATCAAGAGTCCTTGGATTCATTTTGCAACACCCATTTTTTTATATTACCAAAAAAGAAGTTATGTACTCACCATAATGTTCCATCTGAGTAGGTAACTTCATTTGTCAGCAACCCGTGGGTATCGGATCCGATCCGGATCCGAGCCGGCAGCTTTCCAAGCTAGAGATCTGAGCTCCTAGCTCCTCCCCCTTACCCATAATACCCTGCTACCTCCCTCCAGTCCTCAGATCAAGTTTGCCCAATTAACACACAATACCAAAGCAACAAACCACCTGAACATCCTAGCCTGATACCAACTAGGAGTGAAACAACAATCCTTCGAGTGACAAACTACAGTTTAGGGGGACGGAGGGGGGGTTGGTTGCTGACAAATGAAGTTACCTACGCAGATGGAACATTATGGTGAGTACATAACTTCTTTACCTGAAGTAGTTAACTTCATTTGATCAGCAACCTGTGGGACAGAGTCCCCAGCTACCAAAACTTGGGAGGTCCTCAAGGAAGGATATTCCGGAGCACTGCAGAGCCAAATGATGCCCTCCCCACAGATATCAAATCCAACTTATAATTAGTAATAAAGGTATGAGAGGAAGCCCAAGTGGCCGCAGAACATATGTCATCCAAGGGCACCCTTGACCAAAAAGCAGCAGAGGTAGCCACAGAACGTGTAGAATGTGCACGAACTCCCACGGGCTCAGGTCGACCAGAGATTTTGTAAGTGAGCATAATGCAGTTAGAGATCCACCTAGCTAGAGTTACCTTCATTACTGGTTTACCCAAAGATGGCTTGGCAAAGGAAACAAAGAGCTGCTCTGATTTTCAAGAGGCAGCGGTTCTATGCAAATAGAAGTGCAATTGTCTATGCACATCTAATGAATGGAGTCTGTATTCCCCTTTGTTCTGGTAGTTAGGGAAAAAGACAGGCAGATTAATGGATTGGTTGATGTTAGCTTCGGAAGCCACTTTAGGTAAAAAGGAAGGATTAGTCCTGAGGGAAACTCTGTCTTTATGGAAGACATCATACGGAGGTTTGGTACAAAGGGCCTGAAGCTCAGATACTCTTCTAGCTGAGGTGATAGCAATCAAGAAGGCGGTTTTCCAAGACAAATACTTTAAGTCATCCAAAGCTGCAGGCTCAAAGGGTGGACGAGTAAGAACTGGAGGACTAAGGTTAGATCCCACAGAGGGACCACATTCTTGACTGGAGGTCTTAACAGAAAAATACCCTTCAAGAAGGTCTTGCAGATCTTAGAGGAAGCTAAGGGACCAAGACTATCTCCGATGTGGAAGTGGGAAATAGCCACCATCTGAACCCTCACAGTTGAAGAACTGGCCCCCTGATGAAAAATGTGGGATAAAAACTCGAGAACTGCTGGAATGGGAGCTGTAAAGGGATCCATATTCCTTTGCCCAGCCCAGATAGAAAAACATTTCCATTTACTGTTGTAGACTTTCCTGGTAGAAGGCTTATGTGCTGCCACCAGGATGGCTTTAACTGCGGGCGAGATACCGGGAGTCCTAGCCATTAACGGAACTGGATCAACCAAGCAGCAAGCTTGAGGTCATCCAGGTTCGGGGGTTTTAATACCGAAGGATGGGAAATCAGATCTGGGATGGGATCTAAGATCCAAGGAGGAGCTACTAGATGAGACCGCAGGTATGGGAACCAGGTTTGATGAGGCCAGAATGGGGCTATGAGGATAACTCTGCTCCCCAACCGATGAGCTTTCTGCAAGAATTTTGTCATTAATGGGAAAGGAGGATAAGCATAAAGAAGACCGGATGGCCAAGCATGAACCAAAGCATCTCTGGGGGTCTCCCCCATTGGGGGGATCAGAGTGAAAAACTCACTTCACTTTGCATTCAAAGGTGACGCGAACAGATCGCAGCAAGGTTGACCCCATTTGAGGAAGATCCATTTCACTACTAAGGGCTTCAGAGACCACTCGTAAGGTGAGAGGATAGTTCAACTCAGCTTGTCCGCAAAAATGTTGGACCGACTCGGAATGTGTGTTGCTAGCAGAAGGCAGTTCGTAGATATCGCCCACTCCCAAACTCTCATGGCCTCTCAGCAGAGAGGGTAAGACCTGGTCCCCCTGTTTGTTGATGTACCAGACCACTGACATGTTGTCTGTCTGAATTGCAATAGTCCCTAGAGGAAGAAGGGCATGGAGAGTCTGCAACACAAGAAGCACCTCCCTCATCTCCAGAACATTGATATGCAGAACAGTCTCTATTGGAGTCCATGTGCCTTGGACGGTTCTGTCCATGCAATGCCCCCCCCCACCCTAGGCGAGAAGTGTCCGTGGTCACTGTGGCTAGAGGTAGAGGCATCAAAAAGGGCCGCCCTTCCCAAAGCTCTCGGGGAATGGAGCCACCAAATCAGAGATTCCCTAAAACCCTGCTGAGGGGAATAGGGGAGTATAACGGATGTCGGAGGATGGACCACTGTACCTGCAAGGTCCATTGAAGAACCCTCATATTCAAGCAGGCTAGAGGTGAAAGATTGATAGCTGCCGACATAGACCCTGGAGCCCTCAGGACTAATTCCACCGGTGGGGCTTGAGAGTGTAGAAGAGCTAGGACGTGGAGAGATAGGTTTCGGAGTCTGTCTGACATCAAGAAAACCTTTGATTGAAGTGCGTCTATTCTGGCCCCTATGAAATCCAAGACCTGAGCAGGCTGAAGGGGCGATTTTTTGTAGTTTGCAGTGATCCCCAATTGGTGGGACAAACACAGGAAATAGTCCCTGGCCGAGCATAGTAGTTGCCTGGTGGGGGCGGCGAGGAGCCAGTCGTCCAGGTAAGGAAAGACCTGTATTCCCTGAAGCCTCAGGTGGGCCGCTACAACTGCCATGACATTGGTGAACACCCTGGGGGCTGTGGTGAGACCAAAGGGGAGGACCCTGAACTGATAGTGGCTGGCTCCCAGCTGAAAGTGGAGAAATCTCCTGGATCGCCTGTCCATTAGAATGTGGTAGTAAGCATCCTTGAGATCTATGGAGCACATCCAGTCGTTCTCCTGCAGAAGGGGGAAAATAGCTTGAATGGTGACCATCCAAAATTTTTCTTTGGCAACGGACAGGTTCAGTGTAGACAGGTCGAGAATTGGCCTTAAGTCCCCCGTCTTTTTGGCACCAAAAAGAACCTGGAGTATAAGGGACATAACTGTATAATGGGATCTATAATGTTGACAAAGCAATGAAAGTGCAGATGCATGATTTAGACATAAAGCTATTAGAGAACCAGATATCACAGTAAATTGAGCATGATAGAAATTAGTGCCTGATCCAGACTGGCCTGGGGGGATGCGCTGGATGGCTCTTTTTCTTATCAGCTCTTTTATCTCTAAGGCTGCCACCTACCTCTGATTGGGTGGGACATCGGGGAGGCGCCCCAGTTGAGGGGGAGAATTCAGGAAGGGAATAGAGTAACCTCTGGATATTATTTGGAGCACCCAGCGATCTGTCGTGATGGACTCCCAATGTGCTAGGTGCTCTGAGAAATGCCCCCAGACTGTCTCCAGAGAGGAGCAGTTGAGCAAGCCCTCAGAGCTGATGTGCGGGTCGATCAGAAAAGGATTCCCGCGACCCAAAATTCTTGGGCCCCCCTCTGCCTCTGGGCCGGCGTCCACCTTGTCCTCCCCTGCCTTTGAAGGACGAAGGGTCTGGAGCGAAATGGGATTGTTGAGATTTCCGGAACCACATCTTCTTTTGTCCTCTCTGGTTCCTGGAAAAGGACTTTTGAGGAGCCGAGAAGTGGATTCTGATGGCAGACGTTTTCCCGTCTTTCTCGGTCTGGAGAAGTGGATCACGGATGGTCTTCCCAAACAGCGTAGAACCGTCAAAGGGAGCGTTCACGAAGGATGCCTTTAAGGGTTCCGCAAAATCACAAAGACGGATACAGGCATGACGCCATAAGGCGATGCCTGATCCGCTGGCTCTAGCGGCCCCCTCCATGGCATAGGAGGTGAAGCCGCATAGAAGTGTTGGATATCGACTTTAGAGTGGCCAGCATACTCTTTGATTAGGTTTCACTGAAGCTGAATCACGTGTGCCAAGTAGTTCAGCGCCCTTACAGAGAAGGTGGCTGAAGTGAACATCCGCTTTCCAATGCGGTCCATCGTCCGAGACTCCTTGTCTGGAGGATGTACCGAGGAACTTTCCTCTGCTAGTTCCTTCTTGGTGGCAGCCGCCACCACCATGGCATCTACTGGGGAATCTTTGTTCCATGCTGTCCTGTCTGTGGGGGGGGATAAGGATTTTATCTGGTCTCCTGGGTATCTGCTCTACAGTGTCCAGCTCCTTCCACGCCCTGGTAGTTATAAGGTCTACCAGGGGGTTGGCCGGAGGGGACACCCAAGAGGTAGATGGGCCTGCGTCAAATGCCTCCAGAAACACAGACTCATCCGAGGAAGGTTTTTGGGCTGACCAACCCCCTCTAATGCACAGCATCTCCATGATGTCTCCAAAGGAGACATCCTCAAGGGGTGACATGGGGGAACCTTTCCCTTTTTCCAAGTCAGTGTCTTCTGTAAGGGACTCGGGGGAGTCCAAGTGCCTCCTTTTACACTTTCATTTGTGAGGGACCCCCTGGGGGGGGGCTGTCTGAGGAGGGCTCACCAACCAGGTCCTGTTCCTCTAGGGGAACCATCTGGGACATAGGCACAGGCTGTCCCTGGGGTTGGGTGATGGAAGACTGGCCTGTCTGCAAGGGAATGGCGGTTGGATCCGTAGCATGAGCCTGGGGCCTCGAATCCCTCAAAAGGACTCTCTCCACAACATTGAAGACCGAGGGTGAACTGCTCTCCCTGGGATCCGAGAGCAGCCCCCTCAGATCCGACATGTGGATCGGCGCCGGAGTCAACGCAATAGGATCCAAAAAGGAAGTGCGCTCCAACTGCGTCGGAGCTGAAGACACACTAACCCCTCCAGATCAGAGGCTCGGCTCATGGCTCCAAGAGCTCGGATCCAAAAAAGGACCCAACAAACTCGAGGGTACAGCCGGCGAAGTAGCGATTACTATCGGCGCCGACACACCAGCTCTGACACTACCCAGATCTGACAGCTCCGAAACCCGATAGTGGATCGGAGAAGGAGCAATGGGGTTAAAGAAGGGGGCCGAGCTCCCCCCTGGAGGGGGGGAGGCAAGAGCACTCCCATCTGCATCTGGGCCTGGAGGAAGAGACGCATCATCTGGTCCATGTACGCATCTGAAAGCCTCCTAGTGGATCTGGAAGAAGCCGCTGAGGCTGGCCAGGAAGGCCACCTCAACGACCTCGAAGGTGACCAGGACTCCTCCTCCAGCTCTGGAGAAAAGCGTGGAGAGTGAAGCCGAGAGGGGGAAGACCCAGAAGCCTTCAAGGGGGAGCAGAGCTGCTTAGCCTGTGGGGCCGAGGGGGCCAAATCGACCCACCGCTTGTGGCTCTTATGCCTCTCCCTATCATGCTCCTTGTCCCTTCTATCTTTTTTCCTGGAGTCCCTCTCTCCCTGGACCGCAGCAGGAGTTTGAGTCCCAGCCAGGGGAGCAGGAACAGTAGGTGGAACAGCCGCAGCCACGGCTGGCCCACAGAGGGAGAGGAGGATGAAGTAGAATCCACGGGCAAAAGGCCCGCCAGGATTAGCTTGGTTCTCCTGTCCTTCAAAGCCCGGGGGTTAAAAGCTGCACAAATTTTGCAGCCTGATGAAAGATGGGCCACCGGCTGGAGACAGCTTATGGCCAAACTCAGAGCATTTAGAAAATATGGCTTTAGGGCCTTCAGCCATTTTAGTCACACACACACAGATAAGGGGAAGGGGGAACTAACTAACTAACAAACTACTAATAGAACAATTTTTACTAGGTATACTAGGGTCGGAGAAGGAACACACACACACACACAGTTTTTGAAGAAACTGGATAATAAAACTAAAGAATAAAACCCTCTAAATGTACTCACAAACCACCAAGAGCTCATCACTCATGCTCCAAGAAGCCGCAGCAAACAAGATCTGAGGACTGGAGGGAGGTAGCAGGGTATTATGGGTAAGGGGGAGGAGCTAGGAGCTCGGATCTCTAGCTTGGAAAGCTGCCGGCTCGGATCCGATACCCACAGGTTGCTGATCAAATGAAGTTAACTACTTCAGATACCATTTTAAACATGACTTTTGCTGTAATTTTTATCATGCTCAATTTACTGTGATATCTGGTTCTCTAATAGCTTTATGTCTTAATCATGCATCTGCACTTTCATTGCTTTGTCAACATTAAAGATCCCATTATACAGTTATGTCCCTTATACTTAAGAGATTTTACCAACCCTAGCCAAAAGTTCATTTTTCACTTCCATCATTGTTTATATACCTTTACAGTTCCTCTTCATTCAGTCAGAATAAAATGATTTTTACAATTCTACTTTCTTTCAGTTATCTGTCATGGCATAATGCTGAAACAGAATCATATACAGTTCTACTTCTCTCACTATTTTTTTTATGTAAGGCTCATTCTTTGAATTAGCAGCTACATCAGCTAACATGACCAACCATTGTTGCAGATGCACCAGCTTCTGCTCAGAATCATCCTTACACTCAACCAATGACATTCAATAAGTCTGCCATCACTTGGGTTGTCATGAAATAATAACAGAGAAAAAGAATCTTGCTGGTATTTTCCAAAATAGTTTCCTGTAGCAACTCTTCAGGGAAGCAACTGCAGAAGTCCCAAAAGTATGGAATGACTAAAAGTGTAATGCGCTTCACAGCAGAGGTATTGTAAGGATGGTTATATGACGAGTCTCTGGTCAGCTGACTATAGAAACTCCATAACTTTGTGGAAGCAACTGGCAGTGGCAAATACAAATAAGAATCACACTTTTCGTTCCATACATCAAAAACAAACCAAAACCAACAGCTCTATTTGCTTTTAAGAATGAATGGAAACAGTAATTTACAAGTTTTCCCAACATAGCTACAGTCTATTTAGCCCTTCTAGCAGTGCGTTGCATTTTAAAGAAACATCCAAGATTGCAGTCCCACGCCAGGCTAAGATGCTACTTCTGAGTATTAAATATCTGAACCAGCTGTAACTCTTCTCAGAGCCGGACTCAGATGTCATACTCCTTGCCTCCAGGTTCTTCATACATGCTCATTCTTACCTCTCAGTTGATCTGCTTGAGGTGCTAACTTACTCTTCTCTGTCTACATGTTCACTTCATGTATCCCAGAATGTGCGTCAATTATCTAGTTAGCTAGCTGATATATCCAGATTCATGACTAACACCATGGGAAGTTTTCATTTATAAGACACCTTTAAAGGCATGCACACATTTGCCCAAGCCAGCATGTTACAAAATGTAGAATGCATATGTATAGTTTGATGTGTGTGTGTCATACAAACAAACAAACCTACAATGGAATGCCTTTAGAAATTTAATGCATATTTGGATATTTTAATGGCTCTTTTGGAGGGAAACTACCATAGTCACACTGCCAAAATATCATTTTATTTTGTTTCATGTTATTTCTTTATTTTACTGTTTTGTGTGTTTGTCTGTTTGTTTGATTAATCAGATATCCCTATCAGATAAAAATATGTTCTTTTTTTTTCATGGACACTTGGTGGTACGTTCTGATTAAGTCACCTACTTAGAGTCATTATGCATTTAAATGAAAACTAAGGGGCTCAAACTTGTAAATAGAAGGTGAAGCTTTTTAGCAGCTCTTAGATTTTAATCATGTGACCCAAACTGACAAAGATGGCTTCTCCTGAGATATTAACACAGTTTTGTCATATACTACAAAAATATAGAATATATTGATATTATTCTTAAAATCTTCACATACTGGTAATTCAAGCTTTACTATTTTTGTCTTTGTGAGAAAGTTGGGCAGACGAAGGTGAATGTTCCTGTTATTATCTATGCAGCACAGGAAATGTGGAAAATATGCAGTATTGTATTTGTATACATTCATGTGAAGCATGATACATATTATGAGCTAGCAGCATATGAAAGGTCAAGATAAAGGAAAGTGGAAGGGGAATTTTTTCTCAGTACCATGTAAGGTACTAGAGCTATTATGTCTTATAAGCTAATAAGAAAAAGTATAATATTTTCATGTTTATAATACAGAGCAACGTGCATGGCTGGACAATATGGGAAACCTAAATGCAAAACACAGAGAGCAGCAATTAATTTTCATCTGCAGCACTGGAGATTTTACTATCCTTTCAGATGTTATGATGATATGAAGCATTTTACTTTTTTTATTCATGTTTCTGTAATTTGATGAGATAAAGATTACTGACATGCTTCATATGAAATGCCACAGTAGGATTAAAAATTGGCAGCATGAATTTCTATATCAGATTCGCTGCACTAGAGAACTTAAATGCTGCTTACGTATGTTTCCTTATGAAGACATGAAATATTGTCATTAATATTTCATTAGCAGGGTGAGATACAAAATACTGATGAGTATAATGAGACAGGTCAGGAAAAGAGGAAGAAATGTCATCTATAAAGTCTGTGAGGTACGCAGAAGTGAAGCTGATGACAGTTATTTATTTTAGCCATTATGAACATATGTGGGATTGCCATAGCTAAATTAATATTGCAGATTCAAACAGCATACAAATTATTGGATTTTTCAGCTTAAAACACAGCTACTGCTGAAGAAATTATCTCTTATATTTTCTCTCTACTTGTACAGTTTAAGAGATCCTGAAAATATTCATATTTTAAGTTGTGAGTCGCCTTTCAATGATGACACAATAAATGGTTCTTAACATTTAACCAAGTAGCATAATGACCGAATGTTGCAGAATTGTGATTTTTTTTCAGTAATTCACTATTTCTACAGTAAAATGTCTACATTTTAAGCTGTCCTAATCCCATGACCACATCATTACTAGGTGTGAAAACCTAACATGGTAGAAAAATATTAAAGAATATTGTAGAAACAAACTATTTGCCAGCCATTTCATTCATATTGTATCAGAAATTTACAAATCAGCCTAGATTACATATCGCCAGGGGCTCAAATAATCTAACTATGCCTATTCTCCTTGTCTAACCCCTTCTTGTAGATACAATAACCTCTGACAGGCAGGTCAGCTTTGCCCTAACCAATGATCTGCTTCTCTCCATTTTTATGGTACCACTGGGTGAAATTCCTATAGTGTCCATTCAAACCAATGCAAGAAGCTTTCCTCTAAATCCACAGTTGCTTCTGAAAGTGACCACTAGCTACCTTGTGAGATGGTGGCATACAAACTTATCAACCTTGGAGCTTTATCAAAAAACAGCTTGCTACTACTGCATAATACACTTCTGCTACTCATACTGGTGTCACCTAATGCTCCATTTCTTCCTGTGGATCTGCCTTTTCTGACTTGAGGCCCTAGCCATTCGTTTTCTACTTTGCCTTATTTTGTCTTCCATTCTCAATAGATCCTTCTGCATTTAACCAGGAAACCCTTGCCATTCTAGTCTTAACTCAAGAATCACAAAATTATAGGTTAACAACATTTTACTGGGTAAAACCATGACCAAACATTACAAAACTGTCATGGTTTTATTAGTCAGTTCAGCAATGAAGTGGCTTTTTGTACCCTTTTAAATGCCACTGCCAACCCATACCTGTGAGTGCCACAGCTACTATTGTAATAGTCAGTCATGTCTAAAACAGCAATGTACATCACCCTGTTTACCTTGCCATGTAAAAGCAGCCTCAAAAGAAGCCCCTTGTCAACAATCCTGTACTGAGGTGTTTATCTACCCTAGGCCCAAGTGACATTTTTGAAGTCTGCTGTCTCATTACTTCATATTGAAAAGTGGTATATGTTGGTAGCCTCACCTATGAAATTATTGGAAAATAAAAAGTGACAAATTTGCAATTAGTCTCACCTATCTTATTAATGAAAATTGAAAAGCGACATAGGTCAGTAGTCTCACTTCTTCACCAAGGAACAATGTTAGATTTTACTCTAGTAGTTCTACTTTGGTAGTCTGTTTAGTATGTCAAGGAAGGTGGTATTGAAATAGTCTACAGCAGCATCAAGGGGTAATGTCTGGAGTGAGGTCCAATCAGTTTGTAAGATGGAAATAAAGGTTTGATCATTAATTTATTTTTTGGGGTATTTGTGAGTATGTAATGTTTCTGTGTAGATGAAGATGGTATCTAAGTATATTGGGAGATGATCACTAATGCTATCAGGTAGACAGCCTGCTTGGTAGGTTAGAGAAGGTTTGTTAGTTACAATCCAATCCAAGATAGATTGCCCTTTTGTTCCCTTGTCTATTCTGGCTTCAGTATGTATAATCTGGGTGAAGCCATGTAGGTTAATGAAGTTAGTGGGGTTATCAAATTCACAGGAGAACCAGTCTGTATTAACGTCACCAATTATGATGTTTTTTGTGGGAATGTTAAAGATATCCAGTGTAGTAAGTCTTCGATTATGCTGGGATTATTGCCAGGAGGAATGTAGGTACCTATAATTGTTAGATATTTGTTGTGGTTTATTTCAAGTTTGGTAAATAATACCTTAATGTTATTGAAGTCAGGAAAGTTTGGTTAAATTATTCCACTTCTAAGTTTTGTTTATACAATATGGCTATGTCGCTGAAGCACTTGTTTTTTTTCTGTCATATCTATGTATATTATAACGTGGAAGAAGAATCTCACTGTTGTTAATTTCAGGTTTTAACCAGGTTTCAATTAGAACTATAATGTCTGGGGAGTACTGAGTCAGGCTGGCTTGGAGTTAATGTACTTTACTGACTATTCTCCTGAAATTCATATAAATGAGAAGATTAGAGCTGCTAAGGGAGTTTGTTTTACCTTGTCTGGGTGGTATAGTGTGGAGTTGATGGATTGTTGTTGTTTACATTTAGGACCAGGACTTAGGTGTATATCGATGGAGAGCTTTAATTGTGTAGATAGGTGTTAAAGAAGTTTTGACAGTTTAGTTAAGAGTTTAATATATTTAAGAGATGATCATGATCTTGGCAAAAGTTCAACATATTTATTGGGTAAGAATTCAATGTAAGTTGTGTTGACTAGATTGGGTGCTATATGAAAGTTGTGGTGTATTGGGACATGAGGGTAAAGATCTGTATTAGTAGTGGAGGGAAAAGTATTACATAGTTGAGTTTGATAGGAGGAAAAGTGATAGGTGAGGTAAAGGAGAGTGGAAATGATGGTATGTGTGGATAATATTTGTAGATTTAGGAGTGAAGGTGACACTGTGAAGGTAAAATGTGAGGTGGTAAAAATGGGTATGTCAATGTGATGCATTTTTAAATGACAAGGTTGTAGAAAAATATGAGTGTCAGAGGCAAATTGTAGAAGCTGTAGACAGTTGTAGTAATGGCAGATGTATAGGTTGTTTGGTAGTAAGTGGGTGTAAGGAGATGCTTATGGTAGTGTCGTAGAAAGTAATACAGGGAATAGGAAAGTTCAACAGCTTTGAACTGAGGTGGGAGAAAGTAATGTGGATCAGAGAGTAATAGAAAATGAAGTGGATAATTGGGGTTTGTTGGGTTTTGGCGGGAAGAGAGGATTAGTATGAAAGTTGTGGGTAAGGAAGGAGATTGTTTCTGACTGGTTGAAATTAGGTGAGGGAGTGTTTAGTGTCTGATAAGTGTAGATGCACTGGGGTGGGTGGGATTTTGGGGGCAGGGTAGTGATCAAAGTGAGCAATAGTGTAGCAGGGGTGAATGGAGTATAACCTGGCCACCAATGGACTAAAAACAGAGAAAAACAATTAGTAAACATGGACTACTGCAGGACAGTAGAATAACTAATGTTATAGCAACCCTGTAGTCTGTACTTGTCAAAATATATTTTTGTACTTTTTTTTCTTTGAAAAAAGGCTATATTTACAGAACCAACTATAGGTGTAAGAGAGAGGGATTAATGTGTTATAACACTATATAATCAACTTGGGTTCCTTTTAGCAACAGTATCCAACATTTTGGAAGGTAGGAATAGAATAAAATACAGGGGTAGGGGGTGGGACGATTATAAGCAACCAGCTTGTGTGCATGCCACTTCTTTTTAACAACCACTATTTGGAAATGTTTGAAATTTACATCACATAGAAGACATACATACATTGGTAACCTTGAGTTTCCCAGGGTATGGCACATTGCAGCAGGATGTAGAGTGTGAAAGGAAACATCCCTCACAAGTGGAGGGAGACTACCCAAAGTATTGATAATAGAAAATTGGTAAATATGAGTTTCACAGGGTGGGACTCATTGCAGCAGGATGTAGCATGTGAAAGGAAATGTTCTTTACCAGCTGAGGGAGAATGAAGATATATAGAGTGGATGTTCAGGGGCAGAGATAGTATTTTAAAAATACACACTGCCTAACAAATCATGAAGTGCCTTTTTTAATCAACTACTTTTTCCAGGCTTAAAATTATGTCCTACACTTATTCCATCTAAACAGGCTCATTCCGAATCTATCATTCAGCTCCATCTTGCTAATCACTTATAACGATATGCACAAAGTCACAAGGTCAAAACAGCCTACCATCCTGAGCTGGTGTAAGCCATCATGGTTAGTAAACATCAATCTAATCTATCCAAGCTTTGACTTTATTTTTCATTTTGAGAAGCATGTCTTAGAGGTAAATGTATATTGAACTGAACAGGTTACAATAATGCAGTCAACAGTTTCCAGATTTTTAATGGCCTGCACATTATTCCCATAAATGACTTACCATAGACTGAAGCTTTGCCCTTTAAACCCTGCACAGCACTGGCCATCTTCCAATCTTTATACATGTAGTGCTTAATAAAAAAATAAATTTTAATACATACTAAAATGTTACCACATACAGTCGATATAAAAAGTGTACACACCGCTGTTAAAATGCCAGGTTTTTGTGATATAAAAGAATGAGACTACAATAAATAATTTCAAAACTTTTCCCACCTTTAATGTGACATATAACCTGTACAATTCAATTGAAATCTGTTAGGGGAAGAATATAAAAAATAAAAAACATACAATACACTGATTGCATAAGTGTGCACACCCTTAATCTAATGCTTTGTAGTGTGCACACCCTTAAACTAATACTTTGTTGAAGCACCTTTTGATTTAATTAAATCATTTAGTCTTCTTGGGTAGGAGTCTATGAGCATGGCACATCTTGACTTGGCAATATTTGCCCACTCTTCCTTGCAAAAGTGCTACAAATCTGTCAAATTACAAGGGCATCTCTTGTGCACAGACCTCTTCAGGTCACCCCACAGATTTTCTATTGGATTTAGCTATGAGGTCTGGCTGGGCCATTCCAAAACTTTAATTTTCTTCTGATGAAGCCATTCTTTTGTTGATTTGGATGTATGCTTGGGGTCATTGTTATGTTGAAAGGTGAAATTCCTCTTCATCTTCATCTTTCTAGCAGATGCCTGAAGGTTTGGGGCCAAAAGTGACTGGTATATGGAACTATTCATAATTCCCTCCACCTTGACTAAAGCCCAAGTTCCAGCTGAAGAAAAGCAACCCCAAAGCATGATACTGCCACCACCATGTTTCACTTTGGGGACGGTGTTCTTTTAATGATGCAGTGTTGTTTTTGTGCCAAACATACCTTTTGGAATTGTTGCCAAAAAGTTTAACCTTGGTCTCATCAGATGATAATACATTTTTCACATGCTTTTGAGAGACTTGCTGTATTGTTTTTCAAATTTTAGCCAGCCTTGATGTTTTTCTATGTAAGAAGAGGCTCCCATCTTGCAACTCTACCCCATAGTCCAGACATATGGAGAATACGGGAGATTGTTGTTACATGTAGTACACAACCAGTACTTGCCAGAAATTCCTGCAACTTCTTCAGTGTTGCTGTAGGTCTCTTGGCAGCCTCCCTTACCAGTTTTTGTCTCGTCTTTTCATCAATTTTGGAGGGATGTCCACTTTTTTGCATCATCACTGTTGTCCCATATTTTCTCCATTTTTGATGACTGTCTTCACTGTGCTCCATGGTATATCCAATGCTATGGAAAATTTTTTCTACCATTCTCCTGACTCATACCTTTCAACAATGAGATCCCTTTGATGCTTTGTAACTTCTCTGTGAACCATGGCTATTGCTGTAGCAGGCAACTGAGTAAATGTCAGTAAAATCTTACTAGGACAGCTGAACTTTATTTGGGGTCAATCAGAGTCTCTTTAATTGATAGCGGGTGTGTACCTTGAATACTGTAATTAAATCAAAAGGTGCTTCAACAAAGTATTAGTTTAAGGGTGTGCACACTTATGCAACCAGCTTATTGTATGTTTTTTTATTTTTTATATTTTTCCCCTAACAGATTTGTTTGTTTTTCAATTGAATGTACAGGTTATAGGTCACATTAAAGGTGGGAAAAGTTTTGAAATTATTTATTTTGGTCTCATTTTTTATATCACAAAAACCTGGCATTTTAACAGGAGTGTGTACACTTTTTATATCAACTGTATATCACATTAAAAAAATATGCCTCAAAAATTATTATAATTTGGAAAGATGGACTACTATGAAATGTAAAATAAAAATCTTATTCAGAGGATCTTGTCCAACATACTGGTTGAAAATATTGTCCTACTGTCAACATTTATGAGTTCTGAGAACATGGTACAGTAGGGATTAGGGGACTTGCCTTTTCCCCATTGTAATGTGATCTCAGAGTCAGCATATATAATTAGCAGGGTCTGTGAGGGGCGGTGTAGGTGGGTTTGTCTCCTGCAAAAGCATTTTTTCTGTTTGTGGGTGATTGGGTTTGTGTTTTTTGTTGATGGACTGCATTGTCAGTCAATCATATGGTCTCATCCATATTGGATTCAACAAGCTGATCATTCAATAATTTGAAAGTAGTTTGGCTGGTCTTGTGTACCTTTTTCATGTGAAGAATATGTTGTATATAAGGATAGTGAAACGATTAATACTTTTATATGGGAATAGTAATCAGTCAAAAGGGGACAGAACCTATTAGAATACAGTGTGTTATATCCAACAGCACTAAGCTTCAAATCCATTTTCTTTTGGCCCTCACACACATTACAGAGAATTGTGCAACTATGTAGTCTATAGGATACAGGTGCCTAAATTAATTATCATCTCAGGGTACATTTACCAAGTTTAAATCTCCGAGTTCTCATTAAAGTAAAATATCTGTAAATGATATAATATTTGCAGTATAATGATCTACATTACTGAATGAGAATTAAAACACTGCACTGGTAAAGAATGTTATTTATAAATAGTTAACAGATATGGACCTAATACAGAGCCTGAAAACACTCACTGGCTGACTGAAAGCAAATCAGACACACCCTTTTTCAGCCTAATCTTTTGAGACCTAGTTATCTAGAGAACCACCTAGTTATCCAGAGAACCATGTCTTAGAAATATAAGTGCAGCTACCTCCTTCTAGGACCAGGGCAACACTTTCATTGATGCTCTTTGTAAAATACTTCAGCAGGGCAAACACTATACCAATCAACATGCAGTTATAGTAAAAATTTACAAAAATTATACATTTTTGTCCCGGTCCCCTTCAAGAAACACATCACACAGAATGATATTTGACGACCTTTATTGAATTTCCATGAACATAATTTATAACCAATATTCATTCATTTCAATCAAAACACGATCCAGGTGAAATACTACCCATGTAACATTATCATAGGACAGGACAGCATAAACCCGTTCATCATGATCAGTAAGCTCCGTCCATACCTCCACTCACCTACTTATGAAGCAGCGTACCCGCTCACTTTCATTACCATTTATCGGTACTTATCAAGCAGTGTAACTGCTCACTTTCATTACCATTTATTGCATTATACCATAAATCCAATAAGCAGCTTCACCCGCTTGCTTATGTACTTATCAAGCAGTGTAACTGCTCACTTCCATTACCATTTATTGCATTATACCATCAACCAAATAAGCAGCTTCCTCCACTTGCTTATGTACTTATCAAGCAGCATAACCACTCATTTTCCTTTTCCAACTTACTGAATTGACCATCCAACACCAGAGAGGAAACAGAAGAGGGCAAGCCTGCCCCTCTTCTCCACCCACTGGCCTGATTAGGCTGTTCACCCTCTCTTCAGCAAACTTCCAGCAATCTAAACACCATTAAGGCATCCAGCCAAACATAATTCGGTGTACCCTGTCCCCACTAACTAAGCTGGAATAGAGTCATCTCCAAAAACCCTATCACATAACAAAATAACCAGTTACTGAAACAGCTGAAAACAAAACACTGACCCTTCACCTATGCTGAGATAACCTAGCATACCTACTGCACATGAGCTAAATAATCCTTACTTCATCACCAATGGCAGCTCCACAATGACTTCAAGGGCATTATAAAAAACACGCAGAGTCAACTACATGCCATCATGCCACGTTGCGACTCCATTTACCACCCAATCCAGTAATAACCAAATGAGCTCTCCTTAACCCCAGAGCAATAACATTTCTGACTCCCCAATCATTACCCTTCAACTGGACAACCAACACAAAACCCACCACCATCTGAAGCCACACAGAAGCAAGAACAAACCATGATGCCACATCCCAGCCCCATTTCACTGCTTAAGATAATCAAAAATAGTATCATTAAAATCCCATTGTCTATCAATCCTACCATCACACTAACTATCCCTCAGCAGCCATCATGGCATTCTAGCAACTCGTCAACACGAGCCATACCATTTCCTTATTAAACCCAATTGCATACCATCATACCACATTGTGACCCCATTTTACCACCCAATGAATGTAATAATCAAATGAGATCTCTTTAAAGTCAGTGTAACAACAATCCAGACATCACATCAACTAGCCTTTATAAATATAAAATGTTTTAAATAACCATCATGGCATTATTAGCAGACCAACCACCATCCGCACACACACACACACACACACACACACACACACACACAAACACACACACAGAAAATAAATAAATAAATAAATACTCCATGTCCCCTTGATCATCCTTCCCTCACACAAGGCACTGACCCGACCCCCCAGCTTATAAACCTTATCACATTCATAGCCAACGTGGCCAATAGGCCAAATGACTGAAAGTAAACCCCTGATCCCTCTCCGATGTTAACCCAATGTCCCCTGAAACCACGCAAGTGCAATTGCCAACTATCCTTAACAGAAGCTCTATTATAGCCCAAGAGCCTCCCTGCCATTCCCCCAACTATCCGATATGAGAGTAGCACCTAATAACCATCCTTGCCTTTGCTGGCCCTCACATTTCTGGAATGACTAACTACAGCCATAACAAATGCCACAGAAACTATAACCCCTTGAACTCGATATTCCAAGACCAATCCCTGCACAAAACACATCTTTACAATAGACAATGTCTGCCCATCTACTCACTCAACCTACCCTGTCCCTTCAAACCAATGACCCCTAACCCAGTTCACTTAACCTTGTCACCCATACGACTGAAGTATTCGAAGCTACCTCCTCCTGGCCAGCTGAAGTTGCATGTTACATGGTTGGCCTGATTTACAATGCACAGTTCTGCTAAATATCGAAAGAGGACTAGATATAATTAGGAGTACAGCTGCAGGGGATATTGTTGAAATCGACACTCAACATCCTCAATTGTCCCTGCATCCTGTCGTCCACCAAACCACAAACAACCTCCCACCCAAATATACCCCCCAAACCAAACACCTATAAAATTTGTAATAAAAACACAAATCCCCTTAACCCACTCTATCCATCTGCCCCAAGGGCTTTTCAAGAAAATTAAGCCACAGGCAACAAAATGATAAACTACATCAACTATTAACCCTTACCAAAGTAACCCACTCAAACTGGCCAACCTGCAAATCCCTATGACCAATCCTATCTATCTGTTCCTAGGGCCATCCTAATGAATTTAAGTAAATAAACATGTCCTACATCTGCAAGGAATCACCACTGCCCCAACTGTGATGTGCCTTAATGACCACTGAATAAAATTACCTACTACCCTATAGCCTCTCCAGCACTCAAATCATCCACAAAAAACAGAAAACATTACCTTTCAAGTCCATTTCCAGCAGGGCACTGACCGTTGCTCACTCAGCACTCCATCTGTGACCTCAATGTGCACCACCCAAGTGATCAGGACCTCCATTTAAAGATGCAGCAGAACTTAAACATGCAGCAAAATCCTTCTCACTATGACCACCCCCCTTACCATCTATCTTATGTTATCTATATGTATTCCAGTACAAATATATCAAATATTAAGGAACTAGCATTAATTAATAGAACTCTTTGTTCTAACATTGAGTGTACATTATCACTGTGTATCACAAATCAAGCAAGGTCATAAAACATTAATACTTATTCTAGAGCAAACTAAAGGATAGTTGTGCTTCATCGTTCTGGATAAGTGATGAGTTTTCTTCTTCTTCTGTATCACTGTGCTTTCCTTTTCACCTATCCATTTCTGATTACTCACCCAATGACCCCACAGCTTGATCGACATGAAAGCATGACAAGTCTGGGACAGCAAAATAAAACATTACATATAAGCAACCCATCAGAAAAGTAATGCAAAACTTTTTTTTTTTTTTTTAATCCAACAACCTTCAGTTTGTAAGAGCAGTATACAAGGGGAAAAAAAAGGCAATCTTAGGCCTTTGTCCCCTCCCAGTTTTATGGCTTTGACCAGATGTCTTCTACTAAGTGGTAAGATACACATTCCAAAATCACCCAAATGACAGATGTACTCATCCCTACAGTGAAAACCACTGACCATACCTCTCGGTTGCATGGATCCTCACAGAATCCTGCCCCATATCCATTTTCTATAAGTGTGGTTTCCTGAAAATTTTTGTGGAACTCATTAAGGACTGAAAGTAAAACAATGGCCAACATGCAAGCTGTAGACCTCCTACCCCTCAGAGGTAATGCAAAACTTATTATTCTCTCAACTTCCCAAGTCTGTAAGCACAATACCTAAATTATTCTCTATTCTTAGCCTCTCTGCCTCTTAGTTATGGCTTTGTCCAAATTTCTTCATGTAAAAGGTTGAAAGTAAAGATCCACCAGAAAGCACCCTCTCACAAATAGCCACCAAAGCTACATATCCTCCTGACCATCCTATCCTTGGTCCGCCCCCTCACAAATCCAGAGTCTCTCTGACAAATCACTGCAGCTGAAGTCACTGAATCACATACCAGTGACTTTTACCTTTGCATCCTTCATACCTGTTGTCCAACCCAAAGAGCATAATACTATTCAGCAGCAATAGTGCTTCCCATCTCAAAATGGTCTGTGCAGTAATAACCGTCAATGCACCCACTTAGAGGCACAGAAACCCGATCACAGTTGTGGTGAAGGAAAAAATAGCAAAAATCACCATAGCAACTTCCCCTCCCCCACTCCACCAAACATTTAGCATAAAGCGCCGCAAATGCCACGACTATACAAAAGTCCAACCTAAAGCAGTAAACACCCAGTGGCAGTATTGGATGACTTCCCATCCCACTTTTGAAAATGTAAACCATTCATCCCAAAAAATGAACATGCCCTGAGCAATCCAGACAAAGGCATAAGGAAAACAGGCCAGAAATCTGAACAAATCCCAAAACAAAACATGTCCCAAACACTCTTTCCCTCGATTTGTAAGCCACCAACCACCATGCCTCTGCCCCGTCCATAAAGTCTGAAACTCAAATGCACCCAAGAACAGCCCAAAGAACATCACCATCCAGAGCCTGTGACCCCATTCTTAATGTCAGACCACCACAAGTTTCACGAGGAGCAGGACTATATGAGGCAAACTCCAAACTATCCAAAATGTGAACAGTTGCGAGCCACTCGCTCTTGCTACCACGCCCACAGAAAACTCCCTAATCCATTACTTCATAATTTTCACTCACCACAATAGAAAATGGCACCAACCAAAGTAGGGTGAATTATCAAGATGAGCGGGCATCAGAAATAACTGACTTTGCATCAGCCTGTCTTCCCTAACAGATGCGCTGTCTGAAACTGGAATGTCTGCCATTAATACAGACTGGGTAACTGAAATTACTGAGCCTCAAGTTCTAAAGAAGCACCATGTATTCCTTGCTCATCCCCCTCTAAACTACAAATGCAGAACATGGTCTGAATATGCTGCCTAAATTGAATGTAACTTGTGGGTTATCGACATACGTTGCTGCTGTAGAGGTAGTAAAATATGCAGCAGCTTTACACCTTGTATAATTTTTTGGGACAGAAGGATGACAGGAGCAAGTGCTGAAAGTATGAGGGAGAGAGGAGATGAATTACTGGCATATGTGGTGGGAATGCAGTGAGACAAAAAGGGCTGTGGAATAAAGTAATTGCAGTATGGAGGGTAATGTATCATGAGAAGCAATACGGGCAATGAATGAGGACATACTTAAACAATAGTGACACTGTAAACTAGTGGAACACTATAGATGTGATATGCAAAACTAAATTATGCCGCAAAGCTGACATAACTACCCCACCAACGAAACCAGAGTGCAAACTCCACCAACGAACCCACAGCAAGGCAAGTACCCTTAACGCTACTTGCAGGAACTTGAAAGCATGACAGGCAGGAGGAAAAAAAAAAATCACTCATGCTCAGCTGGCAAAAGAGAACAACGAATCACCACATCACTACCACAATGCAAATTTCGATAAACTACCTACCCAAAACCTTTACAGTAACCAGCACTAAACCACCCAAGTCATCCATAGCCACAACCATTACCCCTCTCCTCCCTGCTCACTGTTATTAGCCCAACGCCTACCTGTCCTCCCAGATACCTATGGTCATCAAGGACTTAAACTTGCCAGTAGCAAGTTCACGCCAAAATGTGACTCCTACTCCAGTTACACTTGCCTAAAATCCTTTAAGCCCCTCCCTACCCCTACCTCATTTCCTCCCAAACCTCATACATTCCTATTTAACCCTGTCCTCCCCCTATCCTCCTAATTCCTGCTACTCTATTTATCTAACCCCACTTGAAGATGTCCCTGGACAAATTGGTCTGTTCCAAACCTCATTTCTTTTTTTTTTAAATTACACTGGTATATACACAGCTTTAACACAGAGAGAGATCACCACTCTCACATGCAGTTTATAATAATAGTATTCAGAAAATAATATACAGGAGAAGTAAAGAAAAAAAAGCTGATTTAGTGGTTATACAGTGTTGGGATACAACTAAAAGTAAGTGAGGTAGTCAGGAAGCAGGGAGTAGTATAACAGATATAGATAAAGTATGTCTAAGGGCAGAGTAAGAGAAGAAAAATAGACTTTAGGCAGGGGAGGAGCATGGACATGGCCACTAATTTTTGAGTTACACCCTGAGTTGTTACCTGAAGGTTTTGCCTTAGTTAATTTCTTTAATTTGAGAGGTAATCTTTTCCATAGCTTAGAGATATACAGAGTAAATATAGTCACTGGCATAATTATTACATTTAGTGGTTACAAGCAGGAGCTTATCAGTGTAACTAAGGACTGGTTGTTACTGGGAGCTTTTTAAGTTGGGACTGTGAGGGTTGTAGAGAAGATTATGAGCTGTGACAATCTGGGATAGTGTTAGGTAGTGTGGTAAATTAAGGTACGACTTTCCTTTAGTGTCAAGCAGTAATGGCTCGTCTAACATTTGTTGCTGAAAAATGTTGCTATCTTGTTATAGCATTGGTGTAGCAGATTAGTATGGATGGCATATTTGTTAGAGCAGCACAGAGCAAGGTAGGAAGAAGAGAATTTGTTACAACATGTTTTTGGTGTAAGTTGTAAAATAGGGAGCAACTTTGTAAGGGATTCCCAGTTTTTGGAAGGTTTTATTGCCAGCCACATTTATATGTACATTGAATTTCCGGTCTTTATGAATGGTTACTCCAAACAGCATAGTAGAATTTTTATGTGATTTGCTGAGCTGATTTGAATAGGTCTTTATTTGAGGTGCTTTGTTTGGAGATAAATATCATTAATTTATTATTATTATTATTATTTTTTTTTTAGGGTTAAGTGAGAAACTTTTTTTTTTTATTGTGTAGAGATTACTTATAAAGATAGTTGAAGAGTAAGGGTCAAATATTGAACCCTGAGATACCCCTACTATGACTAAACCATTTGATGGCTTGGGAATTTTGGAGAGGTAGTTGCAGAACCATGTAATATGGGCTAAACTTGGTCCCAGTTTACTTAGTATTTGCAGGAGGATGAGATGAGAAACAGTGTTTCATGCTTTTGAGATTTCTACAAAAACAAAACTTCTGTCATTTTTTTTATTTTGGTTTATGATGAAAGTGAATTTAAAAGAACTGAAGTGATGCTGTGGCATGGACAGAACCCATGTTGTGAGGGTGTTAGTATGTTGTTTTCAGCAATGTATTTAAGGGCCTGAATACATAAATAAACTACTGAAGACAGGATAGTGATGTTCCTATAGTTCTGTGCAGATGCCGCCTTTGTGGAGTGGAAGGATAAATGATTTTCTTTCCATAGGGAGGGTATATAGTTTTCCCTTACTGAACAATTACTAAGAATGGACATGGAATAGGCCAAAGCATCAGAGACAAGTTTTATGTATTCAGATGGTAAGCTATCAGGAGAGAGAGTAGTAGGTTTTAACTGGGAGAGGAGTTTTTTGATGTAAAAGGTGGGGACTGGTGTGAAATTAAGGTATAATGTGGAGTTGGGACATGATTCAGAACAAGTGTTAACAGGAGAGATTAAATCTTTGAGAAAAGAGGCTACAGTCTGTATGAAATGAGAGTTAAACTGAAAGGCTAAAGTGTCAAGGGTAATAGCATGGTTAATTAGAGAGGATTTGCCAGGGTGTAAGTGGCTACTGATAGCTTTCAGTGTTTATAAAGTTCTTTGACCATTTTTAAGGATATATATATATATATATATATATATATATATATATATATATATATATATATATATATATATATATATATATATATTTATAATTTGTCATAATTCTGCCCATTAAAAGGTTTTAAATAGCAGGTGTTAAAAATTTGTCAGTTACAAGTATAATGTCTTAAACAAAGAGTAAGGAAAAGTTTATTCCCATTTATAACTGTACAATTCACACTTACTAGTAGTTAAAATAAACTTTCTTAATTGTGAAGCTTGCAACTTGTGATTATTTGTTGTCCCTTGAGATACTAACGAAAAGTCAGCATTGTACTGTAGAATGTAATCAGTGAACAATAACTCATTCTTTTGGGTTCAGACATTTAGGTTACAAAACATTTCCCTGCAAGCTACAGTGCTAAAACCAGAAGTCTGCAGCACCACTTTGCTGTAGAGTTGTACGGATGAAAGCAAACCTGCTATGGTGTCAAATGCCAAAAAAAAAAAAAAAAAAAAGCACATTGCAAAAGTCCAGAAAGGCAGCTCTAGAAGTGTTGTTATCATTTATTCAAGGACAGCTACCTGGCTGTCTCTAATGTTAGAATACAGCCAGGCATTTGTCCTCCGGGAACATTGGGATGTGCCATTTGTCTTGTCAATGTTTAATGCAACAGAGAGTTTGCTTTTCGTCCATACCACTTTAAAGTGAAGTGGTGCTGCAGGCTTCTGATTTTGGCATTGTAGCTTGCAGGGAGATGTCGCTCAACCTAAACGTCAGAACCCCATTCCTTTTCTTTCCTTCATATGTATGCAAAACCTCTAGACTGCTTATTGAGCAATAACTCCATTATCAATTTACTAACTTCAGTAGGAAGATATGGGAACAAATGTCTTATATTTTATTTTTATTGCCTGTAAAACACCTTTAGTGGTAAACCTAAGTAACTTTATCAAAACACTTGACCACAGTTTTTGCAGGTGGACCAGTAGCTATGAGATCAGTTTCTTTGAGCAATAAATAGCTTTCACCATTAGCCAAAAGCGAAATACTCACTACTGCAGTCTGTCATTCAAATCGTGCTTGAGCTTTAATAGTGTTTCTTTATAGATATTTTATATTATATATATATATATATATATATATATATATATATATATATATATGTGTGTGTTTGTGTGTATGTGTGTGTGTTGATGCCATACAGTAACAAAAAATACCTTCTTATGCTTTGCTGTATGGGTTATTTTGGGTTCCTCATTAAGTGAGAAAGTACTCCTCTGTATATGTACATGCTGTTTTATCATTTACCTGTTCTATTTTGTTTTCTGTTTTAAAGAGCTTGCTTGACCTGGTGTTTTGTTTTATGTGAGAGAAAGGGACAAATTATCTAGGCTACACATTTAACATTTTTTTCCCATTGGTCAATTTGTTTCTTGAGTAATACTTAATTACGCAGGGAATTTCTAGGTCTTTGTCTTTTCTGACAAGACTCAAAGCCCGCACTCCCTGCTGGTTATTTTTCTTAGCCACTCTCCCATTTCTTGATTTGCTTTTTGAACTTGTTAATTTTAAGCTGCCCACCCTTACTGTAAATTGAGCTTTATAAGCTCCTATCTTTCTACACTGCTCTTTATATCTTTAATTATTTATTTGCATTTCCTTGTGCTTATTTTGAAAAAAGTGAATTCTGTCTCTCATTGTCTGTTCTTCTGATTTACTTGCTCTGAATTCATTATGAAAGAAGCTGTTAGATAATGTAGTATATTTTAACACTCTAGCAAGCACTTTTCTGTGTTTGTGCATCAAGAGCTCAGTGAATTTTCCATCTAGTGGCACTAAATTGTAGCCTGGTCTGTATCGTTTGGGAAAACACAGTAGAGATTCCTGTATCTGGTTGATTTATTGCCTGGAGGGCTTATTAATCAGCATATTTTGTTGTTAGTGCCTTTGTAAACTCTGTACAATCGAATGGCTCTTGGCTCATTTCTACAAAGCAAAGTACTTTTATGAAATAGTCACATTTTTATAAACTGTTTAAAGTATACTGTTGTATCTATATCATTAAATTTGTAGTGGCATTTCACTCTAGACACTTCTTCACTGTGCTTTTACAATAGTAGAACTGGGATTATTCATACAGTGGTTGTAGGTGTTTATCTGGTCTATCTGAGTTGGGAAGCCGGAGGGCTTAGTCAGTTTTCTGTATTTTCTGTGCTGGTATAGATTCAGCACAGTTGCATGGGGCAGCTCACTGTGCCAATGCCGTGTACAGATGCAAACATTTGGAAACATTGCTTATTTTCTTTATATTGTGAAAGTTTACTGTGAAAGTTATCTTATTATAGCACCCAGAACTAATGCTCCTTAGAGACAATCTGATGTGGCAAAAATGGGCAGTATCACTTGTTAGTTTAGCTGCAGATTACACCACATAAGCACCTTTCTCTCATCTATACTTTCAAGTATAGATTAGGACCTGCAGCCATAGATGGGCACTTTCCTGCTATTTCTGCATCCAGCTTGGTGGGCATGGGTTTCCTGATGCAATGTAACCACTGCCTTATGTACACTGACAACCACTTAATTCTCGAACAGACCAATACAGTATGTGAGAGATTAATTACACACTGACAATGGAAGCTAGACTGTCATATATAGACACACACAAACAAAAAAACAAACAGGTTGTAAGCAACTCGCATACATCACTCACTGCACCTACAAAGGACCATAAAACATAAACCCACATATGTAGAGGTACTCTCATGTAACTTACTTAAACCTCAAAGGCCTCTCAGGTGCAGTCGTCAGAAACGCTACATGTACATTCCCATCACAGCACATAAAGCTACATCTCATTGTGCCTTATCTACCAAATCCATAAGGCAAAACACTCCAATACCCAATATTCTGGTCATAGGAGACTCCATTGTGAGAGACAGTTATGTCCCTCTAAACAGGCTGGATAAGGGGAAGGTTACAGTTAGTTGTCTGTCAGAGGCCAGGATTTGCCAGATCACACAAACACTCAGGTCACTCACCCAGAAGTTCCAGTATGACTCAGTCATGCTCCATGTGGGTGTGAATGACCAAAGATGTGCCTCCTTAGATTATATGAATATAAATATGATTGAACTCTCAGAATGTGTGTCTCGGGCAGGTTTGAGCACTGAGCAGCTTTCTACCATCTCCAAATATGATGGCACAATGCCAACAGAAAATTATAAACTTTAACAAATGGCTTAGCTTCTGTTGTCATTCCAAAGGGGTCCAATACTTGTCAACCTGGTAGGACATGGCTGATAGGTCATGCTGTTTTGCTAGGGATGTTCATCACCTGTCACCTCTAGGCTTTCAGATATTGGCCAAAATATTATCCACCCCTTTAATGCCTTATTTAGACACTGCCAAACAAACCTTCCAACATAACAAAAGCTACTCAGAACAAGTTAAAGGTGTTACTGCTCAATGCTAGGAGCCTCACCAAAAAACTGCACTCCCTGGAAGATCTCCTCATCCTGGATAATGCTGATGTCTGTGCAGTTACTGAAACATGGTTCAAAGCCAAGGAAAGCACTCCAGCAGTGCATGACCATAATGCCTTTCATACATTCTGAGCACCCACTGAACATGAAAAAGCAAAAGGCGGAGGTGCATCTATCTACATAAAGGATAAATGCACCTCAAAGTGGGTCAAACAATATGACATGCTTGGGCTACTCCATATCCAGGAAACCCTTATGTCATACCTGACGTTTACTAGAATTACTCACCATCCAGCCCAGAAGCCTATTCCTCCATTAATTGGGAGGCATGCGTGACCTCCAACATGCAGGCCCAAAGGTTTTTTGACTTTGTAAATTCAAATGCCATGGTGCAGCTATTCTGCACTTTGTCTAGGGAGAAAATATCCTAAATCTGGTACTCACAAATATGAGAGAGCGTTGCACACCCCCTAGTGTTACGTCCTCACTGGTAACATCAGGTCACAAAGCAGTCTCCCTTGAAATAAAGATAAATCTAGTCTCCCCACCTAAACCCAAAGGTAAATGACCCCACTATTAATGGACGGAATATCTAGTTTCCAACAACATAGAAACCTATACAGAGGCATACACAAAAGCCTTGTATGACTATATAATCAACTGCATAGAATTGGCAGTACCAAACCAAAATAAATCCAGATAAAACTGCAAGCAAAATTCATGCTGGTGGACCCCTGGAATTAATAGGTCATACAACAAAAGAAAGAAAATCCTGCTGAGAAGTAAGAAGGAATATGCACAACACAGCAATACGTCCATCATTAGTCTAAGCAAGTGAATCACGGAACTAGTCAAGCCTCTGAAAGCAGACTTTAAGGTAAAAATAGCCCCCAAAGCTAAGGATAACCATAAGGCATTTTGTCAGTTATTTCCAAAATCTTACGGACAACACCCAACAGTGTGTGGAATTAATTGTAGATGGCATCACCTATACTCACCCAGTAGACATAGCAAATCTGTTGGCTGACAAATTCAGCTGAAATTTCACCTCCTGATCACCCCCAGTTCTCTGCAAGAAATACCAACCACCACTACCTTGCTAATTATCACCAAATAACAGGTTGCCACTGCACTCTCTAAAGCTAAAATTGTGGCTTCAATGAGGTCTGACAATATACCAGGTTGCCTCTTAATCTTAAATCAGGGCTTATCAGGCCCATTAGGATACCTATTTAACCCCAGCCTCTGGACTGGATTTGTCCCGATAGACTGGAGGTTAGCAACAGTTACTCCTCTGCATAAAGGTGGACCATATTCTGACCTGAGAAGTTATAGATGCCTAAGTTTGACTAGTGTTATATGTAAGGCCATGAAAAAAATAATCATGGACCTAATAAATAATGCCATAGGAGACCTCCAGATACTAGATTCGACCCAGTTTAGCTTTGTCATGAGCAGCTCATGTTGAATCTGGTAGATTTATTTGAGAGGGTCACTAAGTCCATGGATAATGATAAAACAGTACATACCACCTATATCAACCTGGCAAAGGCATTAGACACAATTCCCCACTAAGGTATTATACATGAACTTGCAAAATGTGGGTATAAATCTATATGCTACCTGATTGTTAGCCAATTGGCTCATGGACAGGAACATGTGGTTAAAGATGGTAATTCAGAAAAAGCAAGAGGCCAGTTACTACTGATGTGCCACAGGGCTCAGCACTGGGACCAATCCTGTTCAGAATATACTTCTCTGAAGTCAAGGCAAATGTGGGAGGCATCTGGATGACAATGTTTGCCAATGACTGTATGATGGGGCAGTCATTGAATCCCCCATTGATGTAGGTATCCTTCAGGAGGGTGTAGATCTGACAAATGATTGGTGCCAGAACCATGATTTAAAATTAAATGCAAAAAAATGCATAATTATACGCTTTGGGAAGTCAAATATCCCTGCAAATTATAATATCAATAAAACACACTTTATAGTAGGATTCAGAGGTAACAGATCTAGAAACACAGATAGACAGTAGCCTGAACTATGACTACCATGTGTCCACAGTGGCAAATAAATCCTTTTATGTGGCATGACTTATAAGTAAAGGTATGGCATCCAGATCCAAGGTAGTTATAGTGCCTCTGTATTCAGCTCTTCCTTATACCAATTGAGTATGGTACATTTGGCATGTACATGACAAGGCACTTAAAGCAGCTAGAGTGACAACAGAGGATCCTCACAAGAAAATAGGGTTCTAATTGAGAGAAGGGCCCTAATGGAGAGATGAAAAGACAGCAAGCAAAGGAGAGTAGTAGTGCTGAAACTGAATTCATCCTCAAGTCTTGGTGAGTGCCTTCATGAGGTGGACCCTGTTTTGCACAAAAATCTCACCAAGGTGACACTGATATATAGACCGTATTTATATGGCATATATCATGGACAAAATTCAGTCAAAAACAAAAAAAGATAGCTGGGTGCACAAGACCCAAGATAAAGTGCCCAATCCTGGTAGGCGCATTGGTGCCAGGACTGGAAAAAAAAATGACAGTGCAGAATCCTCAAAATACAGAAGCATTCCTACAATGGGGCCAGGCCAGGCCCAGAGGGAGGATGCCCCCCCTGTTGCAGAAGGAAGTAGCAGTCCACAAAAATCACAAAAATTGATTTGCCAAAGAAGAGTCATAAAGGCAATAGAGTGGACTATTGAGGATAAGAAAGAACTTATGTATTGTTAATATTATGTAAAAAGCCCAGAATTTCCAGACACAAGATATACAAAACAATTAAGAGAAAAAATACTTCAGTAGGAAAAATTGTCAGAAGCATCAAATAAAAATTTGTGTTCATTAATACAGCAGATTTTTGAAAAACAGTATATAGATCAAGAAACTTTGAGCATCTGAGGAAGTGCAAAAATATAAACAACAAAACCTAGATATATTTGAAAAATATAAAAAAGAAATATGGACACGGGAAAGAAAGATAGATTAGATAAGGTGCAATAGTTATGCAAAGGAGAAAACCAAGTTAACTAATATAGAGAAGGCAGTCTCAAAGATATTTGAAGAGAAATACAGGCAAAAGCATCTAGATATGGAAAATTTCACAATAAAAAAATTAATATCACAAATATGTAATGTGGAAAAGAAGATTACAAAAGCAGAAGTTAAAGAAATAGAAGTTGAAGTTATGGAGTGCCTGTGAAAAGAAGGATTTAATGTAGAAAGTCTAACAGAGACTACATCACAGCATGATGGAGTGAGTCCTAAGAATAAGGAAGAGCAAGGTCATCAAGAGACATGTGAAGAAGAAATATGGACATGGGAAAGGAAAAGAGATTTAATGTGGTATAATATTTATGCAAAGGAGAAAGCAAAACTAACCAACACAAAAAGAGCAGCACCAAAGATATTGGAAACGAAATACAGGTGAAGCAAATACAAAAAATAAGAAGACTAAAAGGAAAAGTAGAAAAAGAGATAAGTAATGGAGAAGTCAAAGAAACAGAAATTGAGATTATGTAGCAGCTGCAAAGAGAAGGATTTAGTGTAGAAAATCGAATGCAGAAAGTAACAAAACAGGATAGAGCAATGGATATCCAAATTAAGGGTAAACCAGTGGAACAGGAAGCAACTGATCAGGTGCCATATCTAGATATTTTGGAGCCTTTCAAGGAAACCAGTATAAACATTCACTTGAAGCTAGACAGGAAGGAAAGGAACAGAAAACTGGAAACTCTGATGCAGTCAATACTGAGAAGTGATTGGACAATGAGTTTCCATATGACAGAGCAACAGATGAAACAGGATGAAACCGAAGAAAAGGTGCCACAGGAAAATGCTATAGAACTGTATAGCCTGCCCGCAGGAAATGGAAAACAATGGATGTGTCCTCAGTTTGGAAGAAAATGAGCTAACAGAAGAGTTGCTTGATTTAAAGGATATGGATAGATATATTAAGATCAATGAGAGAAATAGACAGCAGAAGGTCAATAAAACCCAAAAAGTAAGAAGTCTGATAAAACAAATGAATGCAGTAATTAGGACTGTCCATAGAGATCCATGTGATACAACAGAAGTAAACAAGATATACTACTGTGATGCTAAATTAATAACTGATAAAAGTTCTACCACAAAGTCACAGGGTAGTGAGGGAAAGGATGGAGAGAAATTGAATACCATCATGGAAGTATTAAATAGATAAAACTATAAAGCAATTAAGACAAGATGTGCCACTGTTAGAAGATTATAGATAAAGGAATAGATCAACAAAATTACTAAGATAGATAGAGGGGATTAAAGCAATGCACAGTATTAGAACCGACCAGGATCTATCATGCACTTTCGCAAACAACAAACTAAAATTTTCAGCACAGGCAGAAAAACTTAGAAGATACACAGATAAATATAAGGGGAAAATACAAAATAAACAATTTATTGATGACCACAAAAATGTTTATAGAGAATTGGGAAATAAGGTAAAAGGAACTAAAAGACTGCCAAAAAGGAGGAGGTTTATACATTTTGGAGAAGTATCTATGAAGATCATATGGAACATAACAAAGATGCTAAATGGATAGAAGAAGTAAATGAAAGATTAAGACATTTAAAGCTACAGGATATGAAATGGGATGAATTAACAGCCAGAGAGATTGAAACAAAGTTGAGAAAGCCTCTAACTGGAAAACCCCAGGCCCAGATGCAGTACTTAACTTTTGGTTAAAGGTATTAACATCTTTGCATGAGGATTTAGCCATGAGTAAGATCTATTTCTATGTGCACCATGAACAGACACCACACTGGCTAACAACAGGAAAAACAATGCTCTTACTTAAGAGTGAACCTGAAAGCTACCCTAAAAATTAGAGACCAATAACTTGCTTTCCAATGACATATAAACTATACAGGGGAATTGACGCTGACAGAGTTATATAGTCATTTAGAAGAAAACTCAATTATGGCAGTAGAAAAAAAGGCCAATAAAAGAAAGTCATATGGAACAAAGGATCATTTGTTGTTAAATAAAGTTATAGTGGAGAACTTTAAAAATGGGAAGAATCTAAGTATGGCATGGATTGACTACAACAAATCATTTGATAATATCCTACATTCATGGATAAAAGAGTGCTTAATAATGTATAAGATAAACCCTACACTGACTGACTACATTACAGTAACCATGAAACAATGGCAGACTACTTTGTAATTAAGCCACGATAAAGGACAGATTATGATCCCAGGGATAGAAATTCAAAGGGGGATATTCCAGGGTGACTCTGTCACTGTTGCTATTCTGCCTTGTCATTAATCCATTAAGCTGTTTACTTAACAGCTTAAGTCATGGCTACAATTTGGCTCCTAGAAAACAACCAAGTCTAATGACTTCTCATCTTCTCTTTGTCAATGATTTCCAACTGTATAGCTCATTAGATGAGGAACTGAAAGCCAGATGCAGATTGTCAAAACTTTTTCAGATTATATTAGAATGTCATTTAGTCTTGATAAATGATCAAAAGCAACCTTTAAAAAAGGAAAAATGCAACAACAGGAAAACATCAGTTTGAGACAATAACTTGATATAAAAGAACTTGAGCAAGAGGGAGTGTATAAATACTTGGGAATTGATGAAGGCGCAGCAATAAAACATGAACAAATGCAAATAAAACTCAGTAAGGAATACTTTAGAAGACTTAAATTAATCCTGAGAACAGCACTGACATCTAGGAACAAGATCCAAACTATAAATCAATTTGCTCTTCCTGTACTAATGTACAGTTATGGAGTGATTGACTGGCCCCAAAAAGTGTTGGATAGATTAGATATTAAAACGAGAAGGATGCTTCATGCTTACCAAATGAATTATAAAAATCAGTGTATACCAAGATTATATATTCCCCGTTCCGAAGGAGGGATGGGCCTCCTTGAAATTGATTACATGTATAGATCTCCAATCGTGGGACTCTACACATCCACTGACCTCACAAGATCTAAAGTTTTGAAACATGAGGAGAATAAATCTAGGATGGCTTCTATGCTTAATTTAGAAGAAGCATATGGACATCAAGCAGAAATGGAAATAAAATCAGAAGTAGATAAAAAAGCAGGCAGCAACTTTATGTGCCAATAACCAAATGAAACAATATAAGGTGAAGGACCAGATGAGAAGGCAAGAAATGTGGAAAAAACATAAATATAGATGCAAGTATAGAAAACTTCTGGAAGAGCCTCATGTTGATCAAGAACAAATACAGGAAAGGTTAAGGAGAGGCAAATTCCAATCAAGAAATGATAGGTTAATATTGACAGCCCAATACAGTGGGCTATGTACATACTGGTTTACAAAGCCAATTGAACATATGGGAGAAACAGACAAATGTAGGTCTTGTAAAAATGAATTGGAAACCATCACTCACCTTGGTGGTTGTGACACACTAATGGCAGGAGGACTGTATATTGAAAGGCATAATAATTTGGTAAGACTGTTGCACTGGGGATTGTGCAAACATTATGGTATCGAAGTGGCTGAAAAACACTGGGGACATGAGCCACAAAGTATCATAGAAAATGATGAAGTTTATATCACATGGGATCTCCCATTACCAACAGTTCAAAAGATAGATGCTAGAAAACCAGGTATAGTGGTCCAAGAAAAGAAGACAAAAGTAGCATTGATCATTGCATCGCCACACCCAGTGACTATAGTGTCTTGCGTAGAGACAGAGAGAGACGCACTATCATAAAATACCAGGATCTGCAAGAATGAGAGAAATGTGGAAGAATGATACCTAGACAGTTCCAATAGTAATAGGAGCAATGGGTCTTATAAAAATAATTTACAATCATATATTACCAATATATATATATATGTTACCAATCCATGTAACCCCATAGGAATTGCAGGAGTTGTCATTTCTAGATATATTGCGGGTGCTGCGAAGAGCACTTTTGGCTACCTCAAAGACTGAAACAATACTAATTTCATGGACTTTAATCATACTTTGACTTAGGAATGGGCTCCATTCCCATCACGGTATTAGAAACCCAAAGATTTGGAGAAATTAGGAAAATGCAGGGTATAAACAAAAAGAATTATGCAGATAGATTAAAAGCCCTCTCTCTTTATTCTGTCTCTTACTGACGATTAAGGGGTGACCTATGCCTGACATATAAAACATTCACAAATCCACTCCTGATGGAGCTGCTACCCATCCACAAGTCAAACAGCACAAGAATCACCTAATCTAGGGATCTAAGCTTAGTCAGCAACATAAACAAAACATGCTGGAAAGACAAGTCTCTCAGAGATTGCCCCTTCTTTAGGACAGGCTCCTATTCATATTAAGCCTTACCTGGCCCACTTCAAAAGCAGTTTGGATTAATGTATGGGGAATCACAAAATCACACCTGGGGCAGTGACTATGCCCCTTATGAGCAGGGACAATTTGTAAGATACTTAATGCACAGGTACAAATCCATGCCATTCTCTTGCCCTAGGGGCCATATATTGTGTAATATCAGATTATATTGGGTAATTTGTAAGGGACCTTAAGCCATTAGCCTTCCTATGAACCTATATGCGATAAAATTAGATAGGATCCCTCAAATAATGCCTTTATATACTGTAAGATTTCAGTCATCTGCACTTTCTTCTCACTGAGGTTCAGACTCATCAATGCAGACATCAGTTTTGTTTCAGTAATAACTATGAAATTAACAGTGACTTTTCTTTTTGAGCTGCATCCTTTTTACAATATATGGTTGACTGTACTATGTACCTGGAGAACACAAATGCAATGACTGTACTATGTACCTGGAAAACACAAATGCAATAGCCTTACTTTATGCATCATAAACTGTGCAAGTGTAAGGGATAAATGTAATGCATTTCAGTATCCATTTATTATATTTTCTATGCTGCTTACTGATTACAATTATTTAATTTTACTCTAGTAGTTATTTCAATTAGCTTTATAGCTTTGCCACACACTTTGCTAAAGTCAATTTATAATGTGGTAGCACTTCTTCAGCTAAGTTTCACCAGTGGCTGTTCAATACTGTGCACACTTGCATCACCTCTTACAATGTTAATTATTTGTAATTCCTTTTGTGAAAGTTCTTTTGTAAAAAATAATAAAATTGTTATATGAATGTGAGGTTTCACAGTATTGAAAGAAATTCAAAAGTACAACTAATGAATACCTGCTGTTGTAGTTTGCTTTCATTCATGGAGTTAGCGAGAAAAGCAATTTACACAAGCATTATAAAATGTGAGAATTACAGTTTATGGCTCCTATGTTTCTATTTTTATTTATATGACGTGAATGTCATGAGAAAAAGCAAACATTTTGTTTATTTTATGAAAACTGTTCTCATAGAATAAAAAAAATCTTTGCTACTACTAGCTCACATAAAATTATTTTGAATGATGCTCCTCTATTTTTTTACTCAAGAAATATGCATTTTCAAATAAAAATATTCAATTAACATTATAAATAGTAATAGCAGCAAAATGATGCAATTGCAAGACAAAAAAACTATGCATAATATATACAAATGTCTGAATTCAAATATTAAAACAATTAATCCTCCATGAAGAAAATCTCTCATCACTTTCGTTTTTCACTTTAACTCTTTTGACATCCAAGATAAGTCTGCTGATAAAATTAATGAGAGCTACCACTTCCAACTAAAGATTATTATTAAATGACTTAGGATGATGCAACCATCTCCAACAAAGTATATTATTATTATTATTATTAATATTACCATTAAATGCAGCTATTTTATATGGGGTTAAAAGGGCTCTATTTAAAAAGTAACATGTAAATATATTTCAATAATGAGACCATGAGGTATATTTAGTAGACGATAATATTTGAGATTTGTCTTTAGAGATTAAAGAAGAATTACTTAATTACATATGATTCCAACATTTAGTATATAAATTTGTTTTATATTTTATTAAAATTTTATAGTTTTGAAATTAAATTATCAATGTTTAAGTTGTAAATAATTTCATGAAAAAGATGCAATAATCTAGAAATTTCTTTAAAATGAGAATGAGGAAGAGACAAAAAGAATTCCTGAGTATATGCTCTCAATTTATATTGATAACCAGTCCTGGGGATCCGCATCAAAGTATATAGTAAGCTGTTGAGAATCCCTGACTTTTAATTCTTTAAAACAATGATGCCAGCAGAAAAAAAAATATTAGATTCCCAATTTACAAAAGTATGACTATGTACTCTATTGAGGAAATTACTGGTAATTTTAAAAGGAATTATATATTCAAAGCAAATCTTAGTGTTTATATTGATTAAATGATAATATTTTTAAAAGTCTTTAAAATAATACATATAAATTAGAATTTGTAGATATAAAATGCTATTTTGTAAGTAATTACAGAGAAAATGCCAGAGGAAATTATCTTGATTAACTGAATTATCAATTAATATTTACAATTTATAAGAGAGGTTAAATGTAAAGCTTTCTTGTTAGAGTTATAATTATAATTTCCCTAATTTAATATTATTTTAAAAAGTCATGCTTTCATACAAGTCTTAATATATGGGAGATTAATTCCTCCAGTATCCCGTATTCAAATATGATGAGAAATGGCTATTTGAGGTTTTCTAGGGAGCCAAAGAAATTGTAATAGTTTATTTCATTGATATAATGCATAGTGAGTATAAGAGCCAGGGCTTGCATTATATACAAGATTTTAGGAAAAAGAATAATCTTTATCAATTGAATTGAAGTCTGTCTTCAAAGTAAATTAGATTATTCAATTTAAAAATAGGATTCTTTGTTGTGTTTATGATGTTATCATAATTAACACTTATTATTTCATCTAGAGACATTACAAGTATAATAACTAAGTATTTCACTGAAGAGACTTGATTACCAATAATATTTTTTTTAGGAATTTGGATTTTTTCATTTAATATTTGATTGATTTGGATTGACTGAAGTGAAGATCAGAATTTTTAATTAATTTATTGCATATTTTAGTTCAACAGGCATTGATCTTGAATTTGAAAAGACTTAATAAAATTTCTGCAAACATAATTTTGAAAAAAAAATTAAAAAATATTAATACCAGTAATATTTGAATTTGTTCAAATTAAAATAGCAAATATTTCAATGGCTAGAGCAAATAAAAATGGAAAAAGTGGACAACCTGTTTTTAGTTTCTTTAATTAGAGGAATATGTTAAAAGCAAAGAGATATATCTTAACATAAGCAGTGTTATACCTATAATATTTTAAAAGACCAAAAGCATCAGGAACATCAAATAATTCTAAAACTTTAAATAGATAATTCCAATTCAAGGAATCAGAAGCTTTATCAATGTCTAAACTAATAAGCAATGTCTCTCTCTTCCTTTTGTTTAAACATTTATAGGAGTTGGTATAGATTTAATGTTATCATGGGTTTGCCTTTGGAAAATAAAACTTGTTTGATCAGTATTAATTATTTGGGCAATATATATTTTTATTTGATCTATAATAATAGACAGACATTTTGTAATAATTATTTAAAAGTAAGATAGGTCTAAAAGAAGAACAAACTGTGGGTCCTTATTTTGTTTCAGTATAGGAGCAGGAGCAATTAATGAATATTTCCAGGAATGTGAATTTTTTCCTGAGATTTGATCATAGTTATTTTTTATGGAAAAAAAGACAACACAGAAAAAGGAAAAAGTTTATAGATTTCAATTATGACATCAATACCTTAGGGTTTTGAATTTTTGATTTTTATCTACAACCTCTTTATAATTAATTTAAGTAAATCAGTTTTAAATTCTGAATGAATTGTCTTACTATTGAGAGAATTATAATTTAATATTGAAGTTGTAATAATAGAATTAGAATGTTAGTTTAGAGGTGTATAATGGAATATGAACACATCCAATATCTCTAAAATCAATAACAGCTTTTTTTATTTCCTTCATGTCTAACTTTTAAATTATTATTAGAGTTTGAATGTAATTTAATCTTTTTGATAAATTATGTATATGTTTAGGTGATAAGCATAAGAGGTTATTTTTAATCTTGTTAAATTGAGATTATGTTTATGTAATATGTCAAGATACTATTTAGTGACTATTTCCTTTGTATTATATCTATTTTGTAATTGATATTTCGTAGTTTTGAACCTCATTCCTTACTTTTATTTTTATACCAAATTTAACATTTTACTAACATGTAAGCCATTAATGAATTCCAAATCATGTCTATATTAACATTAGGGGTGTTATTAGACTCCAAAAAATAATAATTCAGAAATTAACCAAGGTTTGAATTACTTGAGTTTAGTTATATAAGCAGGAATTCTATTGTTAAAGTTAGGTTGACGTTTTAAAATAGGGGAACCATGATTAGAGATAGAACAAGGAATGATGTTAAAACTGATATCCTAGAGATTAAATCTTGAGAGACTAAGATTTTATCAATTATTGTTTGTGTACCATATTTATAATCTTGATAAGAAAAGAGCAAAGAACCAGAATCTTTCATGTTAAATGTATTTTCTAGATTAAAACATTAATTCCATTTTTGGAGAGTTTTTGCAGTAGATGCTAATCTTAGCTTTCTCTTATTGCTAGTATCACAGTCCTGCAATATTCAATTAAAATCTCTACCTATAATTATATTACATTTATAATTATTAAGAATAATCTAGATGTTTTAGCAAGATTTTGTCCCATACTGGAAACCAGGAAAGAAAGTAAAAAAATGACTGGTCCAACCGTCAAAATACATTTATTCAAAAAGCAACAAAGCTTTCAAGTCACTCATGATTCTTCATCAGTGTTGTAAACAAAATACATCCATACCCTATTTAAAGTTATAACCAAGCCATCAAAGTAGAGTACAACAAGCACATGACATGAAATCTAATACAATCCATGACTACTATATCATGGAGTTTATAAAGGCAGCCAAAAAAATAAACAAAAATATAAAAGCAAAAAATATATAAATAAGCCAAAAACCTAAGTCACAAAAGTTTGTCTTTCTTTTAAAAGTGGTTTTACACTATTTTTTTTGTATTGAGCCCTGGTAATTTATCTGCCCTAAATAAGTTAATCCATTTATATTCTGTAAGTTCTGTCTTGTTAATTATATCACCCATGTTTACTTAAATATACCTTTTGTAAAACTCCAAACTTAAAAGTGTGTTCATTGCCTAATAGTGACAAATGCTATTAGTTTCTACTTTTCTTTTAATTTCTGACAAATAGGAAGCTATACACTCATTCAATTTCTGATTTGTCTTTCCAACATAGAAACTGCATTTTTCATAATTGACAGAATAAATCACATTCTCAGTTACACAGGTTGCAAAGGTCTTAAAGCAAAAGATTTTTCTCAAAGCAGCATGTATAAATTCAGTTTTCAAGTTAATATACCTACAAAAAGAACAATTATAACATGGCAAAGTAGCTTTCTTATTTATTATAAGATGTCTAGCTTGATAAATAATCTTAACACAAAAACTATTCTATGTTTCTCTCCGTTTATTCACCTACAATTTTCTGCACTCGTGAATCAGATTCCAAAATACTCGAGTTCTTCCTTATAATAGATTTTATCTGTGGGGTATGTCTATTAAACTTAGTGATGTAGCCCAATTTTCTGGCGGTTTGTAATTACAGCTTTTATTTAAACATTCTATAAACATTCAAAGCAAAATATGTGTACTGTATGGCATGAGTACGCATATATACATTTATCAAACACACCAGAGATTTTTACAAAAAGATATTAATAAATGTTGTATAGTGAGCCACCCAGCTATATTGTCTATGTCCCTCAATGAACAGAAATTTCATTTCTTGCTCTAGCTCAGAATAAAAATCACTCTCACACACACACACACACACACACACACACACACACACACACACACACACACACACACACACACACCACTGTATCTTTATAAATATGACAAGTAGGAATCAACAAACAGCAGACTGAAAGAAAATTAAACAGCCAAATGTCCCATCTTTCCCCAGTAACTGCTGCCCTCATTACAAAAAATTGGTCTATAACATCTGTGTACCACCACTGATTGACATCAACACTATCAATACAAAAAAAGACAAAACATACCATGAAAAATAAAAAATGGGGGGGCACCATTTCAAATTGACACATCCAAACTAGAAGTCAATAGAACACTGACCACATTCAAACAAAACATAACATCTAAGATAAAAGCCAAAGCCAAGGCATGCCTATAAAAAACACATGTTAAACATTTTTACTCTCCTTTCTCCTCCTTCAAATCCCTTATCAAAAAGCTATAGACCTCAGACATGCCAACTCCTACAGATTTCAGATATGTGATAGACATCCATCATAGAAGTATAGATTCATTCTGTAGTAGAAATGGAGAAACAGGAAGCTACTATGATTCAAAGTGAGGAAGTGGCTCAATGGAAATACAAACACTCCTCCATGCAGAGCAAGAAGTTGAAATAGATGTTGCAAATAACTAAAACTGTTAGGATGCCACTGTGAAGTAAAAGTAGTTAATGTAAACTATCAAGGGGTGAGTGAATGATTACGAAATCAAAAACAGATAGCAAAATCAAACTAATATACAAGACAAATGGCACCCAAATAGATACATTACAGAAATGAACTAGCGAAAAAGTAACTAAGATGGTCCAGCATAACAAAGAGTAACTGACACACTTTATACACCACAAAAAGAAGTTACCAGAAAAAACAATCCCAATGACTTAGTATTAAGGACAAAAATAATAAAAACAAATAATTAAAAAACTAACCTATGAAATGAAGTTACTTAAGAAAGGGAAAACACCCGAAAACACAATAAGATATTTACTTTAAAATAAGAGGGAATAATAGTATAAGAACATGTTGTTAGCAAATAAATATTTGAAAAGTAAACATCTATACCATTTTCTAATAAAAAAACTATTAGGATTAGAAGCAGAAGGCTTCAAACTTAATAAAAATATAAAAAGGAAAACTTAAAAAAATAGCAGGAAATATTCAAAACAACAGATATTACTTGACTGTAGATTTAATGGTTTTGCTGGAACTGACAGATGTGGAAATCCATCATTTATTTCTTTTTCTTCATGTCAGTCCATGAATTTTTGGCAGAGGTTCTTTTTAAAGAAGGAGATGTCCAATCCATATCTTCAGACATTGGTATAAGATTGTTTTTTGTTAAATCTAGAAGTTTTTTTCTAATTTATTGCAGCCTTTTAATCCATTACACAGATCTATTTTAATTTTTGCCAGAAAAAATATCGGAGATATAAAGCCACTCTAACAGATTTTATAAGAGGCAAGCAAGATTTTCTAATATATATTGCTTTAGAAGAGGAATTATCATAAAATCTTAACAAATGTTATTCATACTTCAAACGAGCTTTCCTCCAGGCAGTTTTTAATATTACTTCTTTATCAAAACAAGCCAATAATTAATGACTACTGATAAAGGAGATGATGAGAAAAATTACCAGGTTTACCTATGGCTGAATTACTTCTTTCTGTAAGATGGGAAAAGGCCTCCTGGAGATTTAATCTGAATGGAGTGGTAAGTCAGCAAGCAAAGAGTAGTAGTATTGCTGGAACTAAATTCATCAAGGCTTGGTGAGTACTTGCATGAGGCAAAACCTCTTTTTTACAAAATCTAACCAAGATGACACTGGTGTGTGTGTGTGTGTGTGTGTGTGTATATGTATATATATATATATATATATATATATATATATATACACACACACACACACACACATAGTATTTTATATAGCATATATCATGGACAGAATTAGGATAAAAAAATAAAAAGATTGCTGGGTGCACATGTCTCAGGATAAAAAAAGTGCCCAATCCTGATAGCTGCACTGGTGCCAGGACTGGAAAAATTGACACTGCAGAATCCTCAAGACATGGAAATATTCCTACAATGGGGCTAGGCCAAGCCTTGGGGAGAGGATGGCCCCCTGTTGCAGAAAGAAGTAGGCATCCACAAAAACTGACATGCCTAAAAACAGCCATAAGGATGATAAAGTAGACTATTGAGGAAAAGAAATAAATTATGTATTGTTACTATTAGGCAAGACCACCCAAATTTCCAGACAGAAGACATACAAAAAGACTGAGAGAAATTTAAGGAAAGAAAATATTTCAACAAGAAAAGCTGTCAGAAGCTTCAAATAAAAAAATATGTCCGTTAATAGAACATATTTAATAAAAACATTATACAGACCAAGAAATAGTGGGTCGTTTGGAAAAAGAAGCAACTGAGGAAGTGTGAAAATATAAAGAACAAAATCTAGAGACGTTTGATATGTATAAAAAGAAATATGGACATGGAAAAGAAAGAGAGATAGGATATGATGCAATATTTATGCAAAGAAGAAAGCTAAATTAATCAACAGAAAAGGCAGCCTAAAAGATATTCAAAGAGAAATACAGGCAAAGGCATCCAGACTTGCAAAAATTCACAAAACAAAAATAAATAAATAAGATCACAAAGACTGAAAGTAGAACAGATTAGTAAAGTAGATGTTAAAAAATAGAAGACAAAGTTTTGGAAAACTTTCCAAGTGAAGGATTTAGTCCAGAAAGTCTAATACAGGTTACATCTCACCATGATGAAACAATGAGTCCCAATGCAAAGAACAACAAGAGAAGTAGGAGATACGAGAGGGGGTTCATATTATATAATCAAATGATAGAAATAGCTAATGATTTATCATCAAACAAATGCATGAAATCACAAAATATCAAAGGAACAGATCAACAAATTTTTTCCCAGGGAAAAAAATTCGCTGATCCAAAAAAAAAAAAAATATATATATATATAGGCAACAAAGTGGGGTCAAAGCCTCCCACCTTAAATACACAAACTCTGAGACCACACCACAGTGAAGAAAACTGCAAAGTCTGGAGAAAGCCCCAGCAAATATTTTTCCCTAGGAAAATAATTGCTGATCTGTTCCTTCAATATTCTGTGGTTACGTGCATTGGGTTCAACAAATGAGCATTTGCTATTTCTAGTGTTTGATCATGTAATAAGAACCCCACCAGAGGTATGGACATGGGAAAGAAAAAATGATTTAATGCAGTGCAATGTTTATGCAAAGTAGAAAGCAAAACTAATCAAAACAAAAAAGCAGCACCAGAGATATTTGAAGAGAAATACAGGCAAAGGCATCCAGACATGGAAAATTTTACAATAAAAAAATAAGAAAACAAACAGAAAAAGTAGAAGAGAGGATTAGTAATGGACAAGTTAAAGAAATAGAAACTGAGGTTATGGATTAACTGTGAAGTGAAGGAATTAATGCAGAAAATCTAACTCAGACTACATCACAGCAGGATAGAGCAATGGATCCCCAAATTAAGAAGAAACCAGTTGAGAGGGAAAGATCCGATCAGTTTCTGTATGAAGATACTTCGAAGCCTTTCATAAGAAAACAGTTCAAAGTTGCACAGCAAGAGAAGGAACAGGAAACTGTGGCAACTCTGTCGATGTTGTGGAGTGATATGTCAGTCAGCTCAAATATGAAAGAGCAACAGATGACACAGGATGATACTGAAGAGAATGTGGTACAGGAAGATGCTCTGAAACCTTCTACAGAATACCTGCGGGAAATGGAAAACAAAATGTGCTTCCAGTTTAAAAGAAAATGATCTAAGAAAAGAGTTGCTTGATTTAATAGAATTGGATAGACATATTAGGATCAATGAAAGAAATAGACTACAAAATGTTAAAAATACTAAAAAAGTTAGAAGTTTGATAAAACATTACAACACAGAAATTAGGATTGCCCATTCATGTGGCATAACATAAGTAAATAGGGTATATTACTGTGCATCTAAAATAATAACTGATAAAGTCTTAAATCAAAAACAGTGGGTAGTAAGGGAAAGGAAGGGAAGAAATGAAATGCTATCATGGAACTTCTGAGCAGAGAAAACTATAAAGCAATTTAGAAAAGAAGTGTTACTGTTAGAAGAATATAGAAGAGGGAACAGAACAAAAATACTCCGAAAGATATACAGGATAAAAGCAATGCCCAGTATCAGAACAGGTCAGGATCCATCCTGCACTATCGCAAATAAACTAAAAATATCAACAGAGGCAGAAAAACTTGGAATATATGCAGATAAATATAAAGCAAAAGTAAAAATAAGCGCTTTATCAATGACCCACAAAATTTTTAAAGAGAATTGGGAAACAAGGAAAAGGAATTAAAGCACTACTAAAAAAAGAAGAAATAGATACTTTGTGGAAAAATATCTATAAAGACCCTGTGGAACATAAAAGATGCTAAAGGAACAGAAGAAGTAAAAGAAAAAGTAGAAGTTCCAATGTACTGGATAAGAAAAGGGATGAATTAACAGCCAAAGAATGAAACAAAGTTAAGAAAAGCTAATTGTAAACCCTAGGCCAGATGCAGTAGCTAACTTCTGGTTAAAAGCATCAACATCTTTACATGAAGATTTAGCTATGAGTAAGAACTAATTTTTTGCACATCCCGAACAGACAAAGCTTGGTTACTTAAGAGTAAACCTGCAAGCTAGTCTAAAAACTATAGACCAATAACTTGCCTTGTGATGACGTATAAACTACACTGGAGCTGATGCTGACAGTTTATAGTCATTTAGAAGGAAACTCAATCATGGCAATAGAACAAAAAGGTAAAAGAAAGTCATATGGGACAAAGGATAATTTGCTGTTATTGTCATAATGGAGAACTCTAAAAAGGGGAAGAATCTAAGTATGGCATGGCTAGACTACAACAAATTATTTGACAGTATCGCACATTCATGGATAAAAGAGTGCTTAAAAATGCATAAGATACACCTGGCACTGATTGATTACATTACAGTGACCATGAAACAGTGGCAAACCATTTTATAGTTAAGCCATGATAAAGGACAGATTATTATTCCAGGGATAAAAATTCATAGGGGAATATTCCAGGGTGACTCCCTGTCACCGCTACTCTTTTGCCCTGACCTTAACCTATTAAGCTGCCTACTTAACAGATTAGGCCATAGCAACAACTTGGCTCCCAGAAAAAGAAAAAGTATAAAGACTACTCATATTCTTTTTGTAGATGATTTAAAACTGTATAGTTCGTCAGATGAGGAACTGAGAGCACAACTGCAAGTGGTCAAAACTTTTTCAGATGATATAAGAATCTCATTTGGTCTTGATAAATGTGCAAAAGCAACCTTTAAATCAGGAAACCTGCAGCACCAAGAGAACATCAGTTTGGGGCAGGAATGTGATATAAAAGAACTTGAGCAAGATAGAATGTATAAATATTTGGCAATTGATAAAGGATTAACAATAAAACATGAAAAAATTCAAATATAACCAAGTAATATTTTAGAAGACTAAAATTAATAGTGAAAACAGTGTTGACATCTAGGAACAAAGCCCAAGCTATAAACCAATTTGCTCTTTCTGTCCTAACTTAACATTTTGGAATGATTGACTGGCCCTAAAAGGTGATGGACAGGTTGGTGCATACCAAGACTGTATATTCTCTGTTCTGAAGAAGGTATGGGCCTCCTTGAAATAGATCACATGTATAGATTTGCAAACATGGAGCTGCATCTGGGTCTATTTTCAGCTACTGAAAAGGATAAACCTTGATTGGATAAATTTCAAACAGGACACATTGAAACTGAAAATTAGCGAATGGGAACATCAAAAGTAAATGCATCGATGGCCATTGTCAGCCAACATCACAAACACAACCAACCTATGAGGGGGGCTATGATCCCCCAGACTATATATACCAAGTGAATACAGTGGGGAGTAGGGCAAATTTAAATGGTTTCCCTTCACTTACCTTATGCATTGCTTTACTTCCTGGTTGATGCATTTATTTTCTATGTTTTCACTGTTCACAATTTTTTTTGTTTTTCTGTGTCCCATTTGAGGTTTATCCTTTTCAGTAGGTGAACACTGACCCCTGTATACATAACTTCTGACCTCACAAAACCACAAAACCCAAATGCAATGAAAGTTTTGAAACATGAGAAGAATAAGTCTAAGATGACTTCCCTGCTTAGTTTAGCAGAAGCATATAAGCATCAAGTGAGAATGAAAAACAAACCAGAAGTGGATAAAAATCAGGCAGCAAATGAATGTGCCAAAAAAAATCAAAAGAAAGAAGATAAGGTGAAGGATAAGACGAGAAGGCAAGAAATGTAAAAAATTCACAACTATATCTGCAAGTATAGAAAAAACTTGGAACAACTTCATGTTGATCAGGATCAAAGACAGGAATGGTTAAGAAAAGGTGAATTTAAACAAAAAGATGGAAGGTTAATATTGGCAGCACAAGAAAATGGACTATATACACCTTGGTTTACAAAGTCCTTTGAACATGTGGGAGAAACAGACAAATATAGGTTTTGTAAGACAGAATTTGAAACAGTCACACATCTTGTTGCTGGTTGTGATACTAATGGCAGAATGACTATACTGAAAGGCATAATAAATTGGCAAGACTGTTGCACTGGGGATTGTGCAAACATTATAATATTGTAGTAGATGAAAAACAATGGAAACATGAGCCACAAAGCATTACAGAAAATGATGAAGTTTATATAACATGAGATCATCCATTACCAACAATTCAAAATATTCCCTCAAATATTTTTTTTTTATTTTCAATTAAAATAACATTTACATACTATTTTTAAATATCATTTTAAACAACTCTATACAATATTTACAATAGTCTGACTTTCAATTTTTTTTCTGAAGGTCTGAAGAAGTGGTGCTTGAGACCATGAAAGCACTAACCATATTCACTCTTTTTATCAGTTATTTTACTATTAAACCTGCTTTTGGATATTTCAGCAGTGATCTGAGTTTTTATTGCTGTTGACTGTTATGCTGGATGGTGCTGTGTGTATAATTCTATTTGTCTGTTGTGCCAGCATCTCATTTACACAAGTGGCTGTTTGGACTTTGTGTGTATATATACACTGTATGTTATTAAATACAGAATTAACAGATCAGTTATCAGAGATACAATACTGATTATTGCAGAGTGTCCAACAAAGATATAACTTTCTTCCAGGGATTATTTACCAATGGCCTGGGATAGATATGTAGTTCTTTGATTTTTATTTCCATTGATGCAGTTGTCTTCAGTAAAGTGTAGAATTCTTCCAAGGTCGGGGGTGTATTTGAATTCCACCTTCTGGATACACATTTCCTAGATATAGCAAGTATTGTCCATAACAAATACATATCTGTCTTATTCAGGTAAGGACCTTCATTTACATTTAGTATAATCAATACTTTAGTTGAGGTAAAGGATTCATTAAATACAGCTTGTAAAAAATGATTGATTCCATTCCAATATGATTTAATTTTATTACATTCATAAAAAATGTAAATCCAGTCTGCTTTATTTGACTTTTCACACCTCCAGCAAAAAACATTTGTAGTCGTACTGATCTTTTTAATTCAATCTGGTGTTAAAAATGCTCTATGTATTTCCAGTTAAATATTTTCCAGTACTATGTGTTAGAGGTATAATTAACTTGATAGTAAGATGTTAGTTTTAATTTCTTCTGTTAACTGCAATGACTGACCTTTTGTTAAGAATTGTCAGTATGATGGTTTGGGAATTGTTTTATATGTTATTAACTCTTTATATAGATTTGAAATTGAATTTTTCTTTTCACAACTATTATATATAAATTCATACAGAAAACTTATTAGATTTGGAATATCTTTAAATGAGGAATTATTAATTAATCTGCATAAATCTTGAGTGTACATTAGAATGCTTTGTAAGGTTAACCAGTCCTGTGCTGGAATATTGTAAGCCGTTTTTACCATATGCATATCTAAAACATTTAATTTATTTATACATTGAAACCAGCGTAAGAATCCATTTTGTTCCCAGGAGGTTATTGTTTCCCTGTATCATTTGTGAGGAAAGTTCTTAGTGATGGTAAATGGAGTTAAAAGGTCAAACCAGAGTTTTAGATCTATGTTTGCATTGATAAGTTTCCTAAAGAAATTGATGTAATGATTAATCAGTGTTGTTTTAGAAGATTTTGTTATATTATATTGTATACTTATGCATAGTATTTACCAGGGTATGTTTGATTTGTCTACTATTAATTTTTTTTTAACATTCATTTGTTAATATAGCCATTGCTAATTCTTTCCAGTTGTCAAAATAATTTGGGTTTATCCAGTCTATTGTAGTTTTAAGCACAGATGCTTTTATATATGTTTCTATTTCTGGGAAGTTCAATCCTCCTTGTTTCCAGGGTCTAATGTGATGAGTTAGAGCTACCTTATTCTTTTTAGGATACCATAAAAATTTTATTAAACATGAGTTTATTTCTTTTAAAATGCATCGTTCAGGAATAAACTGTATTGCTAATGGCACATATAGTATTTCTGGCAATAAGACCATTTTTATTAATTGCAATCTGTCTTCAAAAGTTAATATAATTTTGATCCACTTTTCTATATATATTTTTATTGTTTCAATAATGTCTTTATAATTTATTAAAATTGCTTCATTTATATTTTTGCATAACACTATTCCTAAATAATTTAGTGTAAGTTCTTGTTTTCCTATGATGGATTTATCTGTAACTTGTAGTTCTTTTTTCTTATTTAAAAATAGCAATTTTGATTTTGATCTATTGAATTGTAGACCTGAAATCTTATAAAATGTCTCGATTACTCCTTCTAACTCTCCTAATAACTCTCTGAAGTTTGATAGGGTTAATAAAATATCATCAGCAAAAAGCATTATTTTAGATATGTACTGGTCATAGACTTCTATTCCTTTTATTCTTGGATTATAGCATATTATTTCTATAAGTATTTCTATAGCCAAAGCAAATAAAATAGGAGAAAGGGGGCATCCTTGTTTAGTACCTTTCGTTATATGGATAGATTATGAGGTGAAAGGATCTAATTTAATGTAGACTAAGTTATTAATATACGTGCTTTTTAGTAATAAGATGAAGGGAGGAGGAAATTCAAATCATGCTAAAGTTTTAAATAGATATTCCCAGTTGAGGGAATCAAAGGCTTTTTCTATGTCTAATCCAATTACAAGTGTTTCTCTAGCTTCTTTATTCACATAATCTATAAGAGTAAGTATCCTTTTAATATTATCATGTGTGTGCCTGTTATATAAAAATCCAGTTTGATCATTATTAATTGTCTTTAAAAGTGGGATTTTCATTCTGTTAGCTAGGATTGACATGAATATTTGGTAATCATTATTCAGTAATGATATAGGTCTGTATGAGGTACAAAGGTCTGATGGTTTATTATCTTTTAGAACTGGTGTTATGAGAGAATATTTCCATGAGGGTGGTATTTTTGCTTCTGACTGGACTTCTAGCAAAGTTTTATGAAAAAGGGAGATTACTGTTGAAGGGAAGAGTTTGTACATTTCTGTAATTATACAATCTCTCCCTGGATCTTTGTTAGATTTACTTTCTTTTATCTTGTCAGCAATTTCTTTGTAGGATATAGGTTTTTGTAGGTCTAGTTTTACGTTTTCGGGAATTGTTTTTATATCGATAAGGTGTGTATCTCAATTTATTTGGTTGGTATCTAAATCTTCTTTTTTGAAGTGTTCCATATAATGGAACCAAAATGCTTCAAGGATGTCTCCTATATCTGATACTTTTTTACCTTTCTTTTCATGATATATACTACTAATGTTATTTGATTTAGATTATATTTTAATTCTTGTAGATAAGTTATGTAGATATCTGGGGGAGGTGGCTAATGAGTATTTTTAATTTTTCCAAGGCTAGACAAGTTTTGTGTGTTAGAATTTCTTTATTTTTTTATAGTTAATCCCTCTATTTCATTTTTGACTTCTGGACAATTCAGAATTTTTTTTAGATTTTACTGTCAAGAATCTGGTTTGCTAGTCTAATGATTCAGATTCCCACTCTCTAACTTTGTTTTTGTACCAGCTAAGGGTCTTACCAAATAAATACACTTTTAATGAGTCCCAAACCATGACTCTACTGATTTCTGTTGTATTATTCATTTCACGAAATAATTGTAGTTCTGACAACATCCAGGATCTGAATTCTTTAATTTTTGTGATATATGATGGAATTCTAGTTGAGAGGATTAAAGGTTTAAACTTAAATTTAATTATAACAAATGCTAGTAGACATTCTTTGTCTTCATATTTATAAATAACGTTTGAAGTGGCTATGTTTTTCTTCCAGAGAATTTATACTCCTTTTGTCTTTGTTCTATAGGAAGATTGGGCTAAGACTGTATAGTCCTTAGGGTTCCAAATAAAGCTATCATTAGTCTTAAAATGCGTTTCCTGGAGAAATACTACTTGTGTCTTATTTAGATTTAAATATTTTAGTAAGTCTGAGCTTTTATTTGCATTATTTAAGCCGTTAGTATTTAATGATAAGAATGTTAAATCCATTTCAAGTTATTGTTGGAAGAAATATTTTGCTTCTTTTTTTTTATTTTGATTTTAGTAGTTATATAATGGATTAGCAAGGAAGAAGTAAGGATAGCTATGAAGAGGGTGAAGAATGGAAAGGCTGTTGGTCCAGATGACATACCTGTGGAAGCATGGAGGTGTTTAGGTGAAATGGCAGTGGAGTTTTTAACCAGATTGTTTAATGAAATTTTGGAAAGTGAGAGGATGCCTGAGGAATTGAGAAAAAGTGTTTTGGTACCAATTTTTAAGAATAAGGGTGATGTGCAGAGCTGTAGTAACTACAGAGTGATTAAATTGACCAGTCACAGCATGAACTTATGAGAAAGAGTAGTGGAAGCTAGGTTAAGAAGGGACGTGATGATTAGTGATCAGCAGTATGGTTTTATGCCGGGAAAGAGCACTACAGATGCAATGGTTGCTCTGCGAGTGTTGATGGAGAAGTACAGAGAAGGTCATAAGGAGTTGCATTGTGTTTTTGTAATCTTAGAGAAAGCATATGACAGGGTGCCTAGATAGGAGTTGTGATATTGTATGAGGAAGTCGGGAGTGTCAGAGAAGTATGTAAGAGTGGTACCGGATATGTACGAGGGTAGTGTGACAGTGGTGAGGTCTGCGGTGGGAGTGACGAATGCGTTTAAGGTGGAGGTGGGATTACATCAAGGATCAGCTCTGAGCCCTTTCTTATTTGCAATGGTGATGGACAGGTTGAAAGACAAGATCAGACAGGAGTCCCTTGGACTATGATCTTTGCAAATGACATTGTGATCTGTAGTGAGAGTAGGGAACAGGTGGAGGAGACCCTGGAGAGATGGAGATATGCTCTAGATTGAAAAGTAATGAAGGTCAGCAGGACTAAAACAGAATATATTTGTGTGAATGAGAGGGAGAAAAGAGGAATGCTGAGGATGCAAGGAGTAGAGGTGGCAAAGGTGGATGAGTGTAAATACTTGGGATCAATAGTTCAGAGTAATGGTGAGTGTGGAAGAGAAGTGAAGAAGAGAGTACAGGCAGGATGGAGTGGGTGGAGAAGAGTGTCGGGAGTGATTTGTGATAGACTAGTACCAGTAAGGAAAGGTCTACAAGAGGGTAGTGAGACTGGCTATGTTATATGGGTTGGAGACAGTGGCACTGACAAAAAGGCAGGAGTTAGAGCTGGATGTGGCAGAGTTAAAGATGTTAAGGTTTGCACTGGGTGTGACGAGGATGGACAGGATTAGGAATAAGTATATTAGAGAGTCAGCCCAAGTTGGAAGGTTTGGAGACAAAGCCAGAGAGGCAAGATTACATTGGTTTGGACATGTGCTGAGGAGGGACGCTGAGTATATTAGGAAAAAGATGCTAAGGATGAAGCTACCAGGTAACAGGAAAAGAGGAAGGCCTAAGATAAGGTTTATGGATGTGGTGAGAGAGGACATGCAGATAGTTGGTGTGACAGAGCAAGATGGAGAGGACAGGAAGAAATGGAAACAAATGATCCGCTGTGGTGACCCCTAACGGGAACAGCCAAAAGTTGATGATGATGATGAGTTATACCATATTCTCTGATAACATTGAATGTTATTTTTGTGTGTGTAAACTTGGGAGTGTAATTTAATGTTCTTTCTTCTTTAAATACAAGTAGGGTAAAATTCTGGTCAGGCTTTAAAAAAGTACTTCTATAAAACATTAATTCTAAAGTATCAAATACAAGTAAATATGAATTTCCAATTAAACATGGAATGACAGTCATTTCTAATCCAGTAGATAAAGATAGATCTATTGGATTATCACTCATACCTTTAACCAACAATATCAACTGAGCTCCATATGTTAAATTATTATATGGATAATTTTCTTAAAAGAGATATGACATTCTATATTATTCTATTATTGTTCTATAGTATTTTATATATCTGGATGGAATGTTAGTAGTGTAAAGAATTATTATGTTGACTTAGAAAATATCCAATATTTAGTTACCGTTAAGAGATCCCAAACATGTCAGATATGTCACTTTGGATAAATTAAATGCAACAGAGGAGCATACACTAAATAAGCCAACAACAAATAGATTAAAATAATTTGACTAAAAGGATTCTGCAGGAGACGATGAGTGATTACCAATGAAATATGAATTTTCTGTAAGTGTATTGTCTTCCTTTACTTTCCCACTCTTCAGCTCACCAACTTCAACTTACACTTATGAAAAGACATGGCTTATCAGTGGTATCCTGACTCTGAGTAGAGGTGCCCTACATTCTAGTGTGCAGTGATTTTACATATTTATAGATTTACAAAGCAGAGTCTAAGAATGAACTATGATCACCCTAACAATTCCCATCCTGCATAGGGCACCTCCTGCTTCCAGAATAGGTAATCACATCAGGTCTAGAATGAATGTGAAGGTACCTATATGGTAAGCAAGACTTACCTTATGTAAGTATTAATCAAATAGTATTTAAAGCATCTTAGAGAGTTCTTGGGGCAGTTAGAATACTCTTAAGCCTCTCTTCCCTTAACCAAAAACAGAGATTTCCCTTCCCTTTCTTCCCCTTGTTTTAAATCCGTACTAATAAAAGAAATTCAGCAAACATAGGTAAACATAGGTAAACAGAAATAATATTCAGTAGTCCATCTTGTACGTGACTCGCAATCCATTAAACAAGTCAGTGACTAACATCACTTTAGTAAACATTATAAAGACAAATTAGAAATAATTTCCTAGCTCTTTAAATTTTCTGATAAAGCAGAAAGTTAACAATAAGCTATTTTAACTAAAAATATAAAGCATTTACATTTTTCCTTGCATGTATACATTTCTGTTTATATTGTAGTGTCAATAGCTGTCTTTGAAATCTGTACAATACTTCACTTCTTCAAATCATTCCTTTTTCAATTCAGGTTTTGTTTTGTCAAAAAGGCAACAATATTTCAGGGGCACAATTAATATTCAGACTGATGTTTCAAATAAATAACTTGTCATTTGCCAATTGAGTTAGTTTAGAATGTATGGATAGTGCAAATATAGCATGTTTCAAAAATAATATGTACTTTTTTGTGTGCTCTAGAGACTGTAATATGCAAGTGACATATATAATGTAGCATATATAGAGCAGATAACAAATGGTTGTTAAAGTAAATCATACTTATTAATCAGGCAGTTTCATTTAAATTCACAAGTAATTTGGGGACATTTCAGTTGAGTTTCCAGGGATGTGTAGTCCAATGTGAGTAATTGAATCCGCTTTTCCTCATAAACATATGTCACAATTCATTAAACAAAGCAGAGTCTAACATCTGTCTAATAGTCATTATAAAGACAAATAGTAATTTCCTAGCTCTTCAAACTTTCTGATATCGTAAAATGTTGACTGTAAGCTATTTTAACTGTAAGACTAAAACATTTTAATACTTCCTTGTGAATACATATTTTTGCTTTTACTGTAGTGTCAAGAAGTGTCTTTGAAATCTATGTATTACTTCATTTCTTTCAAGTCATTCATTTTACAGTTCAGATTATATTTTGTCAAAATGTCAATAGCATTTCAAGGGCACATTTAATATTTAAACTGATATTTTAAATGAATGGCTATTGGTTACCAAGTGAGTTTGTACAGCATGTGAGGTAACTGCAAAGATAACGTTACAAAAAGTAATATGCATCTTTTCATGTGCACTAGAGACTGACAATTTCAAGGGACATATAAAATGTAACTTTTACAGTGCAGACAGCTTGTGAAATCAGCATGTTAAACCGAGTAATACTTTTTAATCAAGGAGCTACATTTAAGTGCACGTGCAGTTTGGGACCATTTCAGTTGTGTTTTCAGGAATATGTAATCCTATGAGGATAAATCATAAAATATTTATAAATAGTCCTATTATGCATTTATTTTACCTTGCTTAGGTTGTTTTTCATTTTAATAACTGAACATTACTTTTTCTTTTTATTTGTAATCTGCGAGGCTAAATGCACTTTGCAGGTTCAGTGTCCTTAGAAACTGCAGCAGTTGTTTACTGTTGCTATGGCAACACAAATAGAATGTGAAGAAAGCTTCACTTCTCTTAACCAACAGAACATTTTTCTTTCCTTTTTTATATATATATTTGTTAATACTAAAAGGAAATAATTAAAAGGACTTATGTACATCAATGGAACATTTCAGAGTAAATCATGAACATGTCCCCAATCCCAATAAGCATAACAGGGACTATCATTAATGTAATAAATATTGTAATAACAATTAAGTTCACTATTCCAATTAGTCTAACTTAAAAATAGATTATTTTAGACTATTTTTTTATCTATGTATAGATAGTGAGTTATTAAATATATACAGACTTATATTAGTATAGTAAATAGGAGAGAATTTAGAAAGGGAGACTAGATGCAGTTAAAATAACGAGAAAAGACAGAAGAGAGAGAAAGAAAAGAGAAAATTAAGAGAATATACACATATCCTATGTATGTTGATTTACAGTATAAATATATGTGCTATATAACCCTCCTTCTGTGAAAGAAAAGCACCCTGTTTTACATACCTGAGGTAATGTGAAAACTCTCATGTGTTTATCTATTTTCAAAAAATATAGATAAAGATTCCAGTAGTTAGTTACCTTTGCTTTAAAATTCCAAGCAGTAAAATTGGTCCTATAAAGAAATGTTAAAACAATTCATATCATAGTAGATGCTTTGAGAGATTTGGCTGTAACAGTATCAGTCTTTTGCTTCTTCATTTTGACATCTGTCCAGACATTTGTTTCTTTTGTTCTCTTGAGAGGAGGTGACATCCAATCCTTATCATCTGGTAAAGTAATCACATTATTAGTTTCAATAAATGAAGTGGCTTCCTCTAAGTCAATAAAAGTCCTCATCTCGTTGGCATACAGTATTCTTATCTTAGCTGGATATGTAAGTTGTGCCTTGATGTTATTTTGTTTCAGAAACTTTATCATTGGCCACACTTTTTTCCTTTGTTCCATTATTCTAGATGAATAGTCGTTATCAAATCTTATCAGGCTCTGTTCATATTTTAGAGGTGCCTTCCACCAAGCAGATCTTAAAATCAGTTACTTATCCAAGTATGAAATAAATTTGATAATTATTGAAATAGGAGGGGGGGTTTGAGTTAGTGGCAGGTTTGCCAAGAGCTCTGACTGCCCTTTCAATGCCAAATGAAGGTCCTTCTTTTAAATTTAAAAAGACAGGGATCCAGCTTGATAAAAAGGAAATAATATCCTCACCTTCTGTGTTTTCAGGTAATTGGAAAATTCTGATGTTATTGCTCCTCTCCCTATTTTCCAAGTCATCCACTTTATTAACCATCCAAGTGTTTTGTCTAAGAAGCAGTTCTTTCTGTGTTTCCTCTTCCTTAAGTCTGCTTTCTAAGTCATTTAGAGAAACCTCTATTCCCGTGTCCTTGTCTGGTGGTGGCGTAGCATTTCCTTGAGGATGTCAGCCTGTTTTTGACCGCTTGTTTTAAGATTTTCAAGGTTCTATTTAAAATCATCCATCTTCAAATGCAACTCCTGCAGGGTAGATACCATCTGTTGTAGTTTCTTCTTTAAGGCAGCATCCTGGTGTGAATGCCTTGAGTTGCTCATTTTACCAAGTGAATATATCTCCAAGCTTTTTGACAGGAAATTATTTGTAAAACTTCACCAAAGTTTCTAATTATGTAAATTAGTCCTTTATCTATAAGATTTTATACTTTGAAGAAAAAAAAAAGAATATTTTTTCCTGTCTTATTTAACTAGTTATATGGAGCTCTAAAATACTATTTCTTTCATCTAGCCATTGAGGCTCCACCCCTCCTAACAGTTCAAAATATTGATGTGAGAAAACAAGATATAATAGTCCATGAAAAGAAGAAAAAAGTAGCATTGATCATTGCAACTGCTTCACCCAGTGACTTTAGTGTCTTATGTACAGAGAGATACAAAGTCATGAAATACAAGGATTTGCAGGCAGAAACAAGGGCAATTTAGAAGAAAGATACCCAGACAGTTCCAGTAGTAGTAGGACCAACAGGTATTATAAAAAAAGAATTTACAATCATACTTACATCCATACGAATTGCAGGAGTCATTACTTGGCACATTGTGGGTACTGTAAAGAACACTTCTGGCTTACATCAAATAATGAAATAATACTAATGTTATGAACTTTAATTATATTTTGACTTAGGAATGGGGTCCATTCCCATCATGGTGTTAGAAATTCAAAAGACATGGAACAATTAAAAAATAGATTAAGAGGTTTAATATTCCTGCAATCCAAGTATTAAGAAATCAGATTAAGTTCTCACCTTCAGATTTTTCTGTAACACCAAAAATCCTAATATTACACATATTTTCTCTGTTTTCTAAATCATCTGTATTATTCAAAAGCCAAGAGGTTTGCTTTAGTTAAAAAAATCACTGAGATTATTCTTATTTTAGTCTGCTATATATATAATTTAGGGCATTTTTCCAAGTTTGCAATTTTGGATTGCTGCTGTTGTAAAATTTCTTTGAAGACCTCACTCTAACAGTTTTCTCTTAGGTTCTCTGCATTTTCTTGGAAATAATCCATTTTCATGGAAGGTTAATGCAGAGTAGATGTCACTGGTAGTAAATCCTTCTTCAGTGAAGTGTCGGCATAAGAATGCTTGGAGTTGCTCATCTTCATTCAGTGAAAACAATCTCCATGTAAAAGTGACAGGAACATTTTTATGAAATTTCATAAAAAAATGAATATTAAGTAGATACAAGTATTATCAGTCAATTTATAACAATTTTTTAAATAAATAGCAATTTTCCTATATTAAATACTAATGCTGCATAGCTAAACAAATTTGCTGTCTTTACTTAACCATCTTGGCCCTGCATAACCCCCCCCGCCATTGCTCCTATATTTTTCAAATGTCTGCTCAAGCCAGAATGGGATTACATGAGTTATAACGTCTGTTTACAAATATTGAGACTTCTGACACTTGTGAATGCACATTCCTGATATGTGGCAATAGTGCTTTGGGGAGATAAAGTCAATAGAATGGATTCATGTAATTTCAATTTCTTGGGGAAACGTGGAAGTGCAGGGTTGCTTTCTTTCTTTTTTCCAATGTAAACTGGCATGAGACCATATGAATTGCAATTTCAGAAATTACTATCAGATCTATACTTCAAGGTGAATATATGCAAGCAAGTGTGACCTATTTAAGTGAGAAAAACTCAGCGAGAGAATATTTTTTGTTAAGAAGAATCTCATATGATCGTTAGAAAAATTGCTTCAATTAACAATTGATATCCCTGGAATAAGTAATCCGTTTGCATTTGCTGTTTTCTTGTTGCATTCTTTAATGGTTGCATTTTTAACTGAATAGCTATGGATCTTTTTATAATGTTTGGAAGTAGTTTTGCATTTTTACATATAACAATTTAGCATCCAAGCTGTCATTTTGTAAATAATTGAACTTGCTACTTCCTTTTATGAATGTATTTATTTTGGGCATTCCCTTTAACCTGGTTGTGGCTAAAATGTTTTTTGAGGTCACTCAATAGTTAATAAATGTCAAATAAAATTAAATACAAATATTACAACACAATCTGTCAGAAAGAAAAGCCATTGTGTTGATATAGTGCAGAGATTTGGGTAATATTAAATGCATAGTTGGTTTACTATTGAAATTTCAAACTAGCTTCAGTTGACCATTTAAAATGTTGACCCGAAAAGCTGAATTTGAAATTCCGAAAAGTAAACCAAAGCAAAAATGAATACATCGATCACCATGGTTTGATGTATTTGACATAACAAGAGGTGATGCCACTCACCTCCTGCTATCCACATTAATGTACTGTTGAACTATACAGTTGACCATACATTATTTCTACTATTTTATATATATGTATATATATTCCCTTTATAGAATATATATATATATATATATATATATATATATATATATATATATATATATATATATATATATACCCTTTATTTTAGAAGTCACTAAGAAAGAACTAAAAGAACTGCAGGAGTTGTAAGAAATAAAAGTATCTATTGATGCACACTAGAATGTTATTTTATCACCCTTACACAACTAATCTAAACCAAGTAGTATATTTAATCAAGTCTGCCATGAAAGCTATTTAAAACAGTTTATTGACAGACAATTATAGATGGATGCAAATATGACAAATCAGCATTCACTAAAATATTTAATATCCTCTGCTACCTTGCCTCACAATACCTTCAATGGAGCAAAAAAACTCAATGCACAACCACATCTTTTATACATCAGAAACAGCACAATTAGTCAATTAAACAATTATACAATTAATCAGTCACCAATTATACTAAAACTTTCCAATTACAAGCTACATTAATCCCCACAGGAGTTAAGTGCCATATTTAAAAAAAAAGAGCTTCTTTGTAACAAACTTCTTTTTAACATAAAAAAAAAATCACATTTCTCCACTTTTTCTAAAATAGTGCCCTGCAAGCCAGTAGGATCACGATTATAGTGCTGCATAGATAGATCTCTTGTATTAGCTACATCAAGAACAGACATTTTCCTCATATTTTACATGTTAGTAAAATACTAGTCATATGAATGTTTCCTTAGTTTCATATAATAATATTTTCTTTGTATTTGCTAACCATTTCAGTCAACTGATCCACATTGGCCCTTTTTTCAGATACAGATATGGAGCAATGTTTGGTTAAGTGACTTCTCAGAGTCATACTAGAGGTAAACAAAAGCTGAAGGAATCAAACTATTAGGACTGGTTTAACTACTAAATATGTACAACTGTTCTTTGTCAAATTTCTGCTTTATAAATTTGGATACAACTCCATTTATGATTTGGATCAATGCAATTAGGAGGAGTTTTCAAATGTTTTTAAGGCAATGCAGTTCCCCTGATAATAACATGGGGTTTAGCAGTGCAAAACTGGGTAGGTGGTAGTGTCAGACCTCCCAGCCCAAAACATTAAGCAACAGTTAGTATGTGTTTGAGCTTATGTATATAAGGCAATATAATGCTTTTGTAGATAAAAATTATATGATGGGATATAAAGTATTCTTTCGTGTGATTTGCTTTCTTTGAAAATCCTCCCTTGTGCCATCTAGTTTTGAAATAAGCATAGATTAGGAGCATATTAGTACTGTATGCTCACATATAAAGAAAAGACCTGGGAGAATATGTTTCCGCCAACAGATTTCCATTCAATGGCTAGAGGATATAATGACAAACAATGAGATAGTCTGGGTAATAAAATATTTTAGACAGTGCTACCTTATTAAGCTTTTACCTCATGCATAAATAGTCTAAATGTATACTAGAATATGTGAAAAAAAACAGCATTGGATTACAAAATATTTATAAAATTAGACAGTTATGTTTTAGTGACAAAAATGAAATAAACATTTAACTACTGAGATAATCAGAATCAAATATTGCCAAGGAAAAGATACTCATTCTTATTTACATGACAGACCTATTCCTAGCTTAATCCTTTTTTGGGAGATGCATCTCAAAGCTTCGTATTCAAAAAATGTATATGACGTATCCAACAGCCTATTGACATTGTTGGTAGCATCTTGATTCATGGGCAGATTGATGGTGGAAGTATGGTATCATACAAGTAGAGATAAAACTGGATATTTTATTGTTTGACAGTGTGAGAACTTCTGTTAATAAAATTGAATTTTTTTTAAGGTCACTATAACGCATTCTAATGAACTGAAAAGAATCTTCATTACCTGAAATTTCCAGCATTTGAATACAATAGGAATTATTTAGATTATATGTCTACTAGGAGTAGTAGACTGATGTTACAATGTCGTGTCTTTAATTTTATGTTGTAATATGGAATTTGCAGACTTTCAATGAAAAATAAAGATTATATTTGGAAACTGGGTGAGTTAAGTGAAGGGGTCTACTTCATAACATTGACATTTCATAATGTTGAAATTCATAACACTGAGATAAAAACATATAATTCCCAAAGCATTGAAAACCCAAAACACTGAAAATTCAGAACATTGAAAACTCAGAACATTGAAAGTGTGTTTCATAGCACTGAAAACTACAATGTATATGTAAATAACATCCTATCCACCTGTAACACCACCTAACAAGTACACTTTCTACTATATTTCTGCAGGGGGGCAACCTAGGAAATTAACTTTTTTCCACTGTGCGATCTTGGAGTTGGCATATTTAATTTACAGGGGGTGTGGTGGTGCAGGAGAAATGTAGTAGAAAGTGTGTTTGTTAGTTAGGTGTTGTAGTTGGAGGTGATATTTATTGTGCAATGTAGTTTTCAATGTTACGAAGCACACTTTCAATGTTCTGGGTTGTCAGTGTTTTGAATTTTCGATGTTATGGTCCCAATGCTATGAAATTCAATGTTATGAAATTTCAATGTTATGAAGTTGACCCAAGTGAGGTGGCATATTTTCCGCTGGAGAAATAAACAGCAGAATATATCTGGGATCTAAGTTTTCAAATACATATAGTGAATGCCATGAAGCAGATGGATCAGAATCAAAGCTACAGCATCAAAGGGCATATGACATTCTTCTTCTTCTTCTTTTGGCTTTTCCCAGTTAGGGGTCGCCACAGCGGATCATCTGTCCGCTCATGATTGGCAGTGGAGTTTTACAGTGTCGAGTTGCCAGCCCGGCACCCAACCTTCCACAGAAGGCACACACATGCACACACTCACACCTAGGGCCAATTTAGTGTGTCTAATCCACCTACTGCATGTCTTTGGGATGTGAGAGGAAACCAGAGCACCCGGAGAAAACCCACGCGGCCACAGAGAGGACATGCAGACTCCGCACAGAAGGCACCCCAACCAAGAATCAAACCGGAGAACCTCTTGCTGTGAGGCGACAATGCTAACCGCTGCACCACCGTGACTGCCCAAAGGGCAAATGACATTCAAGTCGGCCAAATCTGTTCTAACAACCACTGTGCTTCAATCAGAACTGCTTTATGGGTCTTTCATTTTGCCAATGTGTCCAAGTCTATTTTATTTATTTTTTTTAAATTAGATATTATATAATTTTTGAATATGTTGTTGTTTGTACATTATTTCAAATGCGTAGCTGGTCTAGTTTGCATGAACTATTGCAACCCCATTATTTTAGAAACATCTACAACTAGTACAAGACATAGTTGTATTATTTTTTGCTCAACAGATATTAAGCAACTAAATGATTAACAACCACGCAATATATGTAATGTCCTAAAGAGAGGCACTAAGTTAAATGGGAAATCACCTAGAGACTGCTCACTATATTTATGGAACAGTCTCTTACTACAATTCAGAAGCATGGGGAGATTTAAGAAGGTACCATGACATGATCACCTCAGTATACACATTGCAGTACCTTTCTGCATCAACCTTAACATGGTGTTGCACAGTCCACTACCAAAAGGATATGCTGAAAAATGTATGGTCAGCCTTGCTGCTGTGCAGAATGCTAATGATATGTTTTGAGGGGGTAGGGGGGGCCTCACCCTGGAACTACCTCCAGGCAGGCATCTACATTCCCAAGCAATTCAAGACATCTCTTGGCTATGTAGGTCAGCACAGTCACCCCCACCATGTTGCAGCACTGAACGCAGCTAAAGACTGTGTTCAATTACTTACTATAAAAATGATATGGGGGATCAAGCATGGGGTTTCATCAGTAGACCACCAGGAATAACATTGACAGCAAAACATGGTTCATGACTGGGGGAACCATTAGACGCCAGAGAATATTCTCAAACAAATTGAGTGGTTGGGGGATACAAAAGACCGGCAGGAAAAATCAAACACATTTCTTTAATGGCAATGAGATCACATCAAGGATTGGTGGGACACTAGATGTTGAGGAGTACTCTCAAATGGAAGTGCAGGCAGGGCACTGACAGAATTACTGGGATTGGGGTATGGGAAGATACATTAGACCACTAGAGATAATAAAATTTGACCATTTCTTCACAGATCTTTGCTAAAATGATACCTCATCCAGCAAGGTAAATCTGGTTTACAAAATATAAGTAAACAAACAAATGCAATTTTTCTTTATCTAACTTTGCATAATTGATTGACTAATTGGCCGATTGCTTTTGGTGACCAACATGCCCAATCGGGCAAGGTAGCCTTTTTCAGTGGAGGCTTAAAGAAAGTATGGCAGAGCTGCCTATGCATCATGATGTAGATGAAATCCATTCTGTGTAGGAAGCTAATTTATTTTTATTTATTTTTTTTGGGGGGGGTGCAGTTGGTGTGTATAGATTTTGCAAGGATATTGAATAGATATGGAAATACAGCAACTGGTCTATAGTAAGAGAGTTATGTTGTATACCCCCTCCATTTGTGTAGACATAGTTATAATGCAATTTTTTTCCAGAGTATGGGTACATATGATTCTGATGTTAATCTACTAATTAAAATGGACACTGGGTAGGCTAAAGCTTCAGCACCCATTTGGATTATTCAGTAGATAGATTATCAGCTAGCAATGCAGTACATTCGTATTTTTGGAGAAGTGTTTTAATAATATCAGTTGAAATGGGACTTAGAGAATTTCTGAACTCAGTTTTGTTATATGGGATAGAAAAACAGATACGTTGATTTTGTTGATTTGCTAAGGAAGTAGGTGCAATTAAATGCTTGCTAAATTTTCAAGCCATGGTTAATTTGGATTCTGGGAGTAAAGGATTTGGCTGTCTGTTTTAAGTCTGTATAATAGTTCATTTTATCAACATGGGTTTGTGACAGCATGGTTTCTCCCTTGTGAATACTTTTGTAGACTAGTTAGGATGATATCTTTGTGTCATGTGTTCCAAGTGTTCTCTCAGGCTTTCTTTAATTGTTTGGTTATCATTTAGTTGTTTTAGTTAGAGATGCTACAACTTGTACTTTTTTATTATTTTATTGCAAAATGGTGGCTTTATATTTTGTGTTTTATGTTAAGCAATATACATTGAAATATTCCAATGCCTCATCTACAAATAGGATCTTTAAAACTCTGATGAAAAGGCACTATGTATACAAACACACCTCTGTTAAATATAGCGAGATTTCTTACTACAGAATATTGGACTGGTTTGAGGGGTTTATGATGGTCTAATTAGATAAGCTAGACAATGATCACTTAAGTTGTATGGGTGGGTTCAGCTGGAATCATATTTTTTGGGTTTGTTTAGAGAATCCATCACAGAGTGATACCTTTGGGTTACAATTTGACATATCTGCTGATGACACTGGTTACTGAAGAAGTTTTTTTACCTGCCAAAATAGGATTTTTTCTCATTTAAAGAAATTATTTTTTTATTTTGTGATGTATATATACCAGAACAATGCACATGCTTTTTGGTATATAGTGTGAGGAAAATATTTCTACAGCCTTATCAAAGGATGGCATACTGTCATGGAAGGTGATACTTTACATATTATTTAATTTTAGGATAACTCATCCTCCTGCTTGAGCTGTTATAAGAGAATTTATACTTAAATAATGTCACAGTGGATAATTCCATCATCTCTGTTTGTTAGTTCTAGCCATGTCTCCATATTGGTTAGTATGTCTGGATTGTGTATGTTAACTCATTAATTTTATTACATAGATTATGTACATTAACTCTGAGTCTTGGTGTGGTATATTTGCAGACTTTTTTATTGTTTTGCACAGGAGAGGATGAATCAATATGTTTTATGTTGTTAGCCGGACCTGAGTTATGGTGACTGACGTAATTTATGAGATTGGCTAACAGCTGAGGTAGGTGTGGATGAGTCTTACTGAGACTGTGCTGTTTTTTAGAGTAAAAACAATATGAAGTTCAACAAGATAGCATGTGATCTTTTAAATAAATGATCTTCCTGATGTCATTAGTGTGTTGTAAAGATCAGGAGAAAGTGGAAGCTGATAACTATTTTGTTGTAAAAGTGGGTATTTATAGCCACTCATGTAGGTTAGGGAAAAAGGGGATAAGGAAGTGGTTATACAGCAGCACAGCATTGGATTTTTTTTTTCTGTCAACGCCAGGTAGAAAAAGGGAAGATGATGCCAGGCAAGTATGACTAGAAATAAAGAGCTTGTTAAGGAATAAGGCAGAACAAGAAGGGAAGAGTGCAATGTGTGTGGAGAGGTTCTGTGAGATAGGTGTTAGCGATTGTTAAGAATAGAAAGAGATTGGCAGTAAGAAGTAATAGTTTGTGTGACATGTCGGTGAGTGGAGTTAGAGAAAGTATACATATGAGGGGTGTATATCAGAATATGGTAGACTAACAGAGAAGCCTTTTCTACAAATGGTCTCTTGCTCTTTTTCCCAGAGTTCTCATCTGCTTGGCAGCCTTGACACTCTCTGAAAGGGTGTTGAAATAATTCTGCTTCCTAGTTTGCAGAAATGAAACTTCTTTTATTATTTTGCGCTACAGTTAACTCTTTTAGAGTGTTACCACTTTATTTTTGCTTTATTTGTTGATTAACACTTTAAATCATTTTAAAGGTCCCAAATACTTGAAATTGCCTTGTTGAGATTAAGTTATTCTGTGGTAGCATTATACTCTCAAGCAATCTCTTCTGTATTATTATATTAAGAGGCCAGGGACAGTCCTTCTGGTGGCAGTAGATTGTGGGATGGTCTATTGACCTGGGAAACAAAGATGCAAATGTAGTCATTTTATTTGCCAGAGGGCTTAGAAGGATGTTTTCTGTGTTTTAAGTGCCTGTGTACATTTCTCACATTTGCAAACCACTGCTTATTGTGCAGCAGTAGTTAGTAATGCCTTACATAGAAGCAGACACCTAAAAAACTAATTTTCCCTATACACCCATCTTTGTAACTGTACCAATAACTTAGTGAGTGCAGAGCAACTACTTTGCACATTGAGTAGCACAGAGCAGCTATGCTGAGCATTAAGCACTGCCCACTTGAATTTATTATATAGCCTATTCCATTATTTAGCCTCAAAATAACCCTTAAATACAATCTTCCCAAAGTCTTTCCAGACATTCCACCTTTTTATATATTTATTTTTTTTATCTTTATTTATGTATTTAGATGTCCTATGTGTCTTCCTGTTTTAGGTTATATTTTTATTAAGATTATGGTTAGTTTTTTGGCATTGTGCATGTATATATACTTTTATTTTTAGTGTTTTATGTTTTTTGTCTTTTTCTGTCATTTTTCATTTCACATTCATCGTTGTATATCTTTATGGATGCTGTTTTAGTTAGTTCAGTTTTAATAGAAATATTTCTTGCTGAGTATTTGATTAGTCATTCTTAGACACTGCTGGTTTGTTAGTGTACTTTAGAGTGTATTTTTTTTCGGAATCCTTACGCTTTATTGGCTGTTCATTTTTTTTTTTTTTTTTTTTTTTGTTATATCATTTGTCATACATGGGTTGATATTTATAATAGGCGTATAGTATTTTTTATATTTTAGTTTTGTTCCTAATGTTCATATTGAGTGTCTTTGGTCTTTTTCACTCTTTTTTTTTTTCTTTGTTTTCATTAGTCTAGGTCTTTATTTTCCTAGTCTTAGTTATGAGTGTTAGATGTATTATTGTAGCTCTCAAAGTATTCGGAGATACTGCAATTTTTTCCCTAGGGGCGTTTTACTTACACTGCATATTATATGTATTTTTTGTATTTATTGGCTATAATATTTTCTGAATTATTAGGCTATGCAGGCCTTTCATGACTAATCATCATTTTTTGGTTTGTGTTTTTTACCTCCTCCTTTATTGGCTCACACACTCAGATGTGCACTTTGATAGGCTGACTCTGTTCTTGTACGTTTTTGAGCACTAGTACTCACCTTACATGGGTGCTGCTTTTGTGTTTGGTCTCTAAAAATCCACCGATTTCTTGACTGGCTCTCTTTCTACTTTTTATCATATGATTGGCCTTTGCACCTGGATTCACCCTCTGATTGGCCCTTATTGGTAGTATTGTTGTATTAAGAAAGGGGGACTATGCAACATAGTCTTAAGTTGATTGTTTACAGCTTTACTGTTACTGACATTTTTTTGGGACTAGCACATCGAGTCTACTAGCTTTTTCCCCCTATCTGATGATTTTATGAGCATGATTTATATATCTGATTGCCCAAATACAAGTTAACTTTACAGTAGTGTGTTTGCTTTAGATGTATTATACTTTTTTGGTATCATCTTTTATTAGTTTACTGGCTTATCAGTGTGAAATCACCACCTGCTATATTGCACTTGGAGCTTGATTTAAGTTGATCAACTCGAATATTCTCTTTGTTCTATATTAAGAATTAATGTAGTTATATGTTACTATTATACCTGATTATCTCCATGGTGTTTTGAATAGGGTTTCCAGATACTTTGACTACGTCAGCCACAAATTATGTTTCACTAACATTTATGAGCATTTTAGTGTTATTTGCAAAGGATTTTTATTGAATATAGACCTGTTTTAGCATTTTTGGACACAACCTCATTTTTTTTAATATCTGGTTTGGGAAGTGTTTGGTTTATAGGTTAGTAATGCTCTACGTAGAAGTAGACCAATAGCTATCCTTATCTTACATTTTATCAAATGCAAAGTATCTTTCTATAGAGCCCTTCTACTTGAATGTTGTTAAAGTTTTTAGGCAATCTGTTACTACAGAGCTAGTGTACGCTTTGTTTAATGTAATCTACTTTTGACTGGACATCCCTACACTGATGCAAGGTATTTTTACATTGTTCTTTAGTTCTATAGGTGTTTTCTAAATTATTTTAAATTAGAGTTTAAACATGTGATTAAGTTTTGGAACTTTGCTTTTTTATTTTAAATATATGTACTACATTTGTACATCTTTGGACTGAAGAAGCGGTGTTTGCCCACCACGAAAGTGATCAATAAATATATATTTTTCGTGTTTTTCACTAGTGGCAGTTAGGAGTATTTTATTTTCCAAAACATATCTTCAACAAACCTAAAAGCACTCAACAGAACCACAAATACACATGCACCCACACCCAGTGGAGCTTAAAAAGCCAATCCCATAAGGCAAGTCAACACACTATCCAGGATTCTAGTCATGGGGAACTCCATTACATGACACACTGATGCCTCAATCACCAGGCTGAACAAGGAGAAAATAATAGTTAGTTGCCTATTAAGGGGCCGGGATCCACCAAACTAATCATGCACTCAAGTGATTGCACTGCAGGTACCAGTATGATTCAGTCATAGTCCATGTAGCTGTAAATGACCTAAGATGAGAGACATCAGGGAGCTCCTAGACTATCTGTCACAAGTAGGTACTTTTTTTCCCTTCTCCTCAGTCCGCTAGTAGGAGGGTCTTGCATACCTTGGATTTACAAAGACAGTTCAGGTACTATATGGATAAAGCTAAGGCTATTCTTAAGTCTGAGCAGCCTTTTGTTTCCATCCATCCAAGTACATTGGATTTGTCTGTTTAGAGTAAACCATCTCTTCCTGGATATCTACGGCCATTTCTTTTTGTTATTCTTTTCACAGCAAATCTCTGTCTACTTTTGTCGGAGCTCATTCCACTAGGGATGTTGCCTTTTCTAGTACTTTCTTAATGGGGTTGGACATGATTTCCATCCTCAAAGCTGCTGCTTAGTCTTCAGTGCATTCTTGTACTAAGCATTATAATTTTAATATGGCTTCTAGATACAAAGCAGGTTTTGCTAGAACCATTTTTATGCGTTTGTTAAGGGCTCTTCTCAGACTTCCACGTCTAGTTTTGTTTGATGAACTTTTTCACTGTCTGAACAGTAAAGAATACTACAACAGTGATATAGAAGGGCATAGTATAGTTGTGTAATCTCTTACCATAACAGTACATGTCCTTTTCTTCACTGTTGCAGTATTTGCTCCCTCCCTCCAACCCCCTCTTGTTGCTCAGGATTCTCTTCTGGCTGAGAGTCTCCCCTTTCTCTTCTGCATTTTCTCCTTCTGGATGTGCATAGAGTCCTTTGCCCTATGGAGACTGTTCTCTACTGCTGAATTTCAGCTCTGGGTAACTGCATCCATACACTGCTTTTATGCCCTATGTCCTGTGTGGGGAGCATGTATGCGATATACAGGGCATACAAGATCTTAAGGCTTTGGTATACTGGACGAACATCAGGCTGCCATGGATAGCAGTCCCCCTACAGTAAAGAATACTGCAATAGTGTTACAGAAGAAGGACATCTACAGAGCCATTAGGCTGACTAGTGTCATATGCAAGGCCATGGAAAGAGTTTTCATGGAAATTAATAACAATGAAATAGGAAATCTTCAGAATCTGGTCCCAAACCTATAAGGTTTTGTCAAAGGCAGGTCATGCCTAACCTGGTTGACTTCTTTGAAAATGTCACCAAGGTAACAGATTAGGGTAACATGGTGCATAATGCTTACCTTGACCTAGCTATGGCATTTGATACAATATCCCACTATGGCCTTGTAAGCAATATCATGGAATTAGGCAAAACACTGATGCAACTTACTATATAGCCTGCTGGCTCAGACAGGACCCAGCAAGTTAGGATTGGAGAGACCACCTCCACAAAAAAGTTAGTAATCAGTGGAGTCTTCCAAGCCTCTGTGCTGGACATGACCCTCTTTGGTATATATTTTTTTGGAAGTCAAAGCCAATATCATGGACTTCTGTCTTACCACGTTTGCAGATGACTGCATGTTAAAAGCAATTATAGAAACTCCTCCAAGAGATTAACATCTTACAAGAAGGTCTAACACAAAAAATGACTGGTGCCAAAGCAACAGTTTAAAGTTCATTGCCAAGAAATGCACAACAGTACATTTTGGGGAGTTAGCATGGCATCTAGATCCAGGGAAATCATCTTGCCAATGTACTCAGTCCTCATTAGACCCATTATTGAGTACAATACCCCTCTCTGTATGTTGCTGACCACATGTAACAACTGGAACATCCACAGAGGGTCCTCAAACATGGAATCCAAGGAATGGATACAATATCTATGCAGACTGCCTCAAAGCCCTGTCTCTATACTCTGTTTTCTAAAGACTGTTGAGAGGTGATGTATGCCTGGCATACAAGGCATCCTTTGATCCCTCTTCCATGGATCTTTTGCATATCCTCAAAACCAACAGCACAAGAACTACTAAGTCTAAGGATTTAAACTTTGCTTGCAACTTAAATAGGACATGTTGGAGGGAAGGGTATATATCTCAGAAAATCCCCATTCCCTGGAATAGGCTTCCCACCCATGTGATGCAGAGCCATTCTCTAATCCTATTCAAGTACAACCAGGACCAGTTGATGAAAATCTGAAAGTTCACCCAAGGTCTGACACTTATGTCTATGGTGGACAGAGGCATCTGTTAAATCATGCCCCAACATCCACCACTTAAAATAACCTCAAAGGCACAATAACTTATAAGATACATTAGAACTGCATGCCTAGGCTTATAAAGGCCCCAGTGGTCATTAGCCTACTTAGAGCTATGATCCTGATGTAGTGAGGCAATGTGTGGTAGCTTTTATTTAACCCATGCATTTTTTCTGTGAAAAACAATCTATGACAAAGCTGATGCACACCGCTTTACAAACATTTCTGTCACTCTTCTTGGATCTAAAAAAGAAGCAGAAGTAATATGATCTATCAAGAAGGTCTTATTTATACAGAAAAGTTACTAACCTCAGATAATAAAAAATTGTTTCTTAGCCTTTCTTTACTGTTCTGCAGTTCAAATGAAATAGATTTTCTTAGGAGTTCACTCGTTTTCTCCTTTTGTGCAAGGGCATGTTTTAGTGTACATTTTTTACTGTACTTCCGGTAGCCATGAACCATTCCTACATGACTCAACAGGATGAGTAGACTCTACATAATTCCAACAGAGCAGAAGTTTAGAAACTACCTTTCCACAATGGGCCAGTGAGAAGTTTAGGTATGAAGTTACATCCACAAAGACAAGCAGGAAAAGGTACACGTAATCTGTCATAGTAACAAGATGCACAACAACAGGTTTATATAGTTCATAGTAAATGGGATGTTTCTATACTGTTATTCTATTAACATGCTACTCCAATTAAAGGTAATACAGCGTAATCCTAATCTATAAATTGTACAACACTACTCCGTTACTACAGAGGTGGGCTACAAAGGGAATTGTGCCAAAGGTATCAGAGCAGTATTATTCATTCATACATCCTTGAGAGGTGATGTCCTTATAATAGTTATACAAACACTATACAGTATGGAATGGAAATGAGATACTGAATTACTAAACCAATAAGACTGTCACACATGACTGCAGAAGCAGTCATAGGAAAAGTTCTTAACAGGTACAAGCAAGCAAAATCTGAGGGTAATACTACTCAATGCTAGACGTCTAAACCTCAAAATGCACTCCTGGAGAACACTGACATCTGTGCAGTGACAGAGACCTGCTTCAAAGCTCCAGAGAGCACTCCTGCATTACCAGGCTATAATTCATACCACACTTTTCGGCCACCAAACCCAGACAGAAACACTAAAGGTGGAGGCGTGTCCATATTCATTAAGGATATCCACACCTCCAAGCTAGTTGCTCAGCATAATGCATCCGAGATTATCCAAATTCAACTAACTCTGGGCAAAACCACAATCCAAATTGTAGCTTGCTACAGACCCCCCACCATGCCCCAGGATTCCCACTCATCTTTTCTTGATATACTGGAAAATATTAAGGTACAACCCAACACACTAATAATGGGTGATTTCAACTACTCGTGTACCAGCTCTTTTGCTCAACGTTTTCTGGAAATCATCAGTTCCAATGCCTTGGATCAACTTATCCACACCCCCACCAGGGGAAGCAATATCCTAGACCTGGTCATCACCAACATGAATGACTGGTGTTCCACACCAGAGGTCAGCTCCTCGTTGGTCAGATCCGACCACAAGCTAATCACTCTAGACATCCACATCCTGCTCCCACCTGCCATTAGGAAAACAACTGTAAAAAATGTTTCCAAAGCTAACTTCCCGCTTCTTATTACAGAAGTAGAAAACTTCACGACACCCATGCATATGGACAATAGAGGTATAACTGCTGAATCCTACACAAATGCACTTTATAAGCACTTACACGAGTGCATGGATTGTGCTATCCCTAACAGAACCAAGATGCTATCCTCCAAAAAAAGGAAGCCAATCTGGTGGTCTTCTGCCATAAACAAACTCTACAACAGAGGAAAGAAACTGTTGTAAAAAGAGTAAAATCCCATGATTGGAGGAACTCCCTGGTCAGCCTTAGTAAGAAGCTGAGAACCCTCATAAAATCCTCCAAAGCTAGTTATGAAAACAAAATCGCCACTGATTCTAAAGACAACCACAAAGCATTCTATAGCTATGTCAAGAATCTCAATGGCAACACTCAGATCTGCTCCGAGTTACAGCACAATGACACTAAATATACAGAACCAACTGATATTGCCAACATCCTGGCAGATAGGTTCAGTGCTAACCTTACCCCCTATCACCTCATAAAGGGCCCATCTTTATACCGGAAGAATGCAAAGTTCCTGTAATCACAGCTGCACAGGTAAAAACCTCACTCTCTAAAGCCAAGAACACAGCATCCATGGGACCTGACAACATCCCAGGCTGCATTCTACATGAATAACACAATGAACTGGCACCCCACCTAAGTACCATGTTCAATCACAGCCTCACCTCAGACTTTGTGCCCATTGAATGGTGCACCATGACGGTTATCCCACTTCACAAAGGGGAGACCACAACAGACCCCAGGAACTACCACCCTATTAGCCTGACGAGCCTGGTCTGCAAGGCCATGGAAAGTATCATCATGCAACTCATAAAAAAAGACATTGGAGATCTCCAAGCTCTGGACCCCACACAGTTCGGGTTTGTAAAAGGCAGATCATGTCTCCTAAACCTGATAGACTTCTTCGAATTAGTCATCAAAGCCATAGATGAGGGAAAGGTGGTTCACACAGCCTATCTAGATCTTGCCAAGGTGTTCAACACCATCCCCCACTCTGGAATTATAGATAAACTCACTAAACTAGGTATAAATCCCTATGTCAAAAGATGGGTTGCCAATTCACTTACTGACAGAACCCACACTGTGAAAGTAGCAGACTCCAAATCAGACTTCAGACCAGTGACAAGTGGAGTACCACAGGGTTCAGTCCTGGGTCATCTCCTGTTTGGTATCTACTTCTCTTAAGTACAGGCTAACACAGAAGGTCTTTGGCTAACTAAATTCACAAATGACTGCAAACTAGGAGCCATAATCAAAACTCCTAGTGATGTGGACATCCTACAAAAGGGTCTCACTGAGACAGATGCCTGGTGTCAAAGCCATGGTCTCAAGCTCAATGCCAAAAAGTGCATTGTCATCCCCTTTGGTAAAAACTCTGTACCCATGAACTACCACATAGACGGTAGTGTACTTAACACTGAAAGTGTGATAAGAGACCTTGGGACACAGGTGGACAGTAGTCTCTTTTTTGATAATCACATCTCCACAGTGGTCAGGAAATCCTTCTATGTGGCACTCCCCATCACAAAAGGTCTCTCATCCAGAAAAAAACAGGTCATCGTTCCCCTTTACTCATCACTCAGACTCATTATAGAGTACAACGCTTCTTTTGCTATGAACCTCACAAGACATCTACAACTGGAAAGGCTGCAAAGATATAGAGTACAATGCCCCTTTTGCTATGTATCTCAAAAGACATCTACAACAACTGGAAAGGCTGCAAAGATACCTCACAAAGAGGATTACTGGCCTCAAACAGATGCCTTACGCAGATCGACTCAAAAAACTCCAGCTTTACTCTGTTGCAAATTGCCTACTCAGAGGTGATCTCTGCCTGACATACATAGCTATCTCAAACCCAGAGCTGTTGGACATGCTCCACTTAAAGAAATCTCAATCTCTCCGAGCTACACTGTCTAGGGACCTAAACCTTGTCACCACAATAAACAGAACATGCTGGAGGGATAGATTCCTGTCCCAGAGACTTCCCATACTCTGGAACAGACTACCTAGCTATGTCAAACAGAGCTCCTCATTAGCACTCTTTAAGAAAAATCTTGATGATTGGATGGGTAATAGGAAATTCAGCCCGGGGATCACTTCTGTGGTTCTGCTTGACAGGGGCACAGGAAAATAATTTTCTTGGGTGGCGAAAGCCAGGGTACCTTTTTGGCTGGACTTGTATAGGCCCTAGGGCCAATAGCCTAGTACCTACTTATGAACATGACTTGGAAAAATGTGAATTTCTGTATTAATTGCCAAAACTGACATATCCAATGCAATGCAAAACATATGCCACAACTGAAGCAAGCAATACAAATGCAGAAAAAAGATTTAGTTGAAGGAAACTATTTTCATTTATGCATTAACATAAGTGTAAAACGTGCATCTGATAAGCCAATATATGTTAACAAATATCATTACTTTCTAAATTGTAAATCATATAAACGAAATACACCACACGCCTGCGAGGATAGCCCCAGTAAGATCCAACACTCTTTAATCGTTCCAAACAGCACAATCACATTAACGCTGACAAGATACAGTAAACGTTTTCGTCAAAAACTTCATCAGAAAAGTGCAAACAAACATAATGAAACTCCCAACATATATATATATGTTGGGAGTTTCATTATGTTTGTTTGCACTTTTCTGATGAAGTTTTTGACGAAAATATTTACTGTATCTTGTCAGCGTTAATGTGATTGTGCTGTTTGGAACGATTAAAGAGTGTTGGATCTTATTGGAGCTATCCTCGCAGGCGTGTGGTGTTTTTCGTTTATCAGTTTTATCTGCACCGCTTCCCTTTTTGTGTTTCTAAATTGTAAATCATGCAGAATACAATTCAGTGGACGTACTGTTGCAAGTTGTGATAACACAAGCAATCAACATGGTACAGTCATTACCCTGACTTCTAAATGCTTCCCCTGCTTACCATTTGACTTTTTTCCCTAGTTATTGTTTTTCATCTTATCTAACAAACCTACTTCTTCATGACTTACTTCAGTATTATATATGGTTCCAATGTCTGTATTTTTCTCTCCATTTTGCTCAACCTAGTTTAGCTTTTATTTTGTCTTTTTGCATGGTCAGTTTTCCCAAATGGCCCAGGGGCCTCTGTAACTCAACTCACAGCCCTGTCATTTCTCAGACTTCAGATACTGAGCCAAATCCATTTAATTCATAGTATCTGGAAAGAAGAGTCCTAAAACATACTTTTCCAGTACAGGACAATGGCTGTCCTGGCCATTTAATTATTGTAGACAAGAGTCAGTGAAAAGGGAGTCGGCTGCATCATCGATCAAGTAAGTATATCCAAGTCTAAACCCTCCCCACTGAGACTGTTAAATATTCTTAGTGCATCAGCTTGATGGACACTCATAAGAAGTAACGTCCTTATCCCCAGCCTGCCTCCCTGCATGATGTCATCATGTCCTCTCTATTCCATAGATGCATCCATATACAACCTTTGCTTCTGGCTGAAGTTAGTGCTGCAGTGGGTATACTGTCATCCTCTCCAGGATGAGAAAGCTGACATCAGCCAATCAGTAGTGTCCCTCTTCCCAAACATTTCAGTGTCCCTGGCAACTAACAAAGCTCCATGTCTTCTGAACCACAATGAGGGCTCTATCACTTTACATGAGAGACTTTGTGTCCCTCTGGACCACAGTGACAGTTCTATACCTTTTCATGAGAGACCCAGGTGGTTTGTACTAAATTTACCTACTACTTTTTCACAGATGTGGGCAGTACTTGTATATATACAACCACTTTCTAGGCAGAAATTACAGATTAGTACATTAATGAAGGAGTTCCTTACTGTATCTACCCCTACCATTACTGCTCCTTATACAAATGTTGCTCTAAACTATAATATTATATAGTTTATCAACATGTTTATAAAAGAACTAACAAACCCTACATTTTGCTTAACCACAGTTTATCTTCTAACCTGATGTTTTATTAAAGCTTTTTTTTTTACTGGAAGATAAGTCCATTTTACTGGCTGCAGCAATACCATTTTATTTTTTTGCTGTTTATAGGTTCATAGGTTCATACTAGGCTATCTGCCCTGGGGCAATTACAAGCCTAGCCCGATTCTGTATGGCTTACACCACCCCTTGATTTGAGTATACTGTGCCCTTTTTAAGGTTTAGTTTACTGTGCCTCTGTCTAATAGTGACACGGGAGTAATCCCTGGGACAAACCTACGATCCCCCATCCACCTATTGAGATTCTTCTTGAAGAGATTCAGTGAGGTGCTCTGCCTCACATGAACTGTAATTCTATTCCAGAGCGAAGGGAGCCTCTGGGTTTTGAACCTGTCCCTCCAGCAAGTTCTATTTATTTCTGTGCTGAGGTTCAAGTCCCTCGAGCGTGTGGCTCTAAGGGATTTAGATTTACTGAGGTAGAGCATCATGTCCATTAATTCTGGATTTGACATAGCTTTGTATGTCAGGCATAGATCGCCTCAAAGTAGGCGGTATGCAACTGAGTAGAGCTGGAGTTTTTTTATCCGAGCAGCATATGGCATCTGTTTGAGACCCTTGATCCTCTTGGTGAGATACTTTTGGGGTCTTTCTAATTGCTGCATGTGTCGGGTAAGGTACATCCCAAAAGGGGCATTGTATTCTATGATGGACCTGATGAGGGATGAATAAAGGGGCACGATTACCTCTCTTGATCTAGATGTGAAACCCTTCATGATGAGGTGGGCTATGTAGAAGGTCTTTCTAACCACTTTGGCAATGTGGTTTTTAAAGGAGAGATTGCTATCAACTTGGGTCCCCAGGTCCCTAATAACTTTCTCTGTACTTAATGGGTTTCCACCTATGTGGTAATTTGTGGGCACATTGTTTTTGCCAAAGGGTATGACTATACATTTTTTGGCATTTAGCTTTAAACCATGGCACTGGCACCAGTTATCTGTCTCTTTGAGACTTTTTTGAAGGATGTTTGTGTCAGCTGGAGAGTCGATTATGGCACCCAGTTTGCAGTCATCTGCGAACTTGGTGAGCCATAGTCTTCCCACGTTTGCCTGTACCTCGGAAAATTATATACCGAAGAGTGGTCCCAGGACAGAACCCTGTGGGATGCCACTTGTGACCGGTTTCGAGTCTGACATGGCTCCAGCAACTCTCACTCTGTGGGTTCTGTCTTTGAGCCAGTTTGCGACCCATCTTGTGACATAGGGGTTTATATTTAAGCTGGATAGCTTATCTATGATGCCCGTTTGGGGTATTGTGTAAAATGCCTTTGCAAGGTCCAGATAGGCTGTGTGAACTACCTTCCCTTCATCTATGGCTTTGGTGACTGTTTCGAAGAAGTCAACCAGGTTCAAAAGGCAGGATCTGCCCTTGACAAAGCCAAACTGGGTGGGATCTAGTGTCTGTAGGTCCCCAATGTCTTTATTTATGAGCTCCATGATGATCCTCTCCATAGCCTTGCAGACTAAGCTAGTCAGGCTTATGGGGCGATAGTTTCCAGGGTCCATAGAGGCTCCACCTTTGTGGAGTGGGACCCACTGTTGCTGTACGCCATTCTGTGGGCACATATCCTGTAGTGAGGCTGAGATTGTATAGCTGTTTTATTTGAGGGATTAGTTCCTCTTGGAGTACATGTAGGACGCAACCTGGGATGCCATCTGGTCCCATGGAAGCAGTGGTTTTTGCTTTGGAGAGGGCAGCCTTCACCTGAGCATCAGAGATATTTGGGAGGCAGCCATCTGCTGGGATAGATACTTGCTCTTTTGGGGGGGAGGGGGGGAGAAGTTTGCACTGAACCTGTTTAGTCATTTTCATTGATACATCATCAAGGTTACAACTGGAAATTAAGACTTTCCCAAGCTAATTAGTAAGTTCCCAGCCCATAATGCACTGTACTGTTCTAATCACTTCAGATTTTTATTGCTGTTTAAAGTGCTGGGATGATCTTTCAGACAGGCCCAGACTACTGCTTTTGATACTGATATAAACTTTAGGATGTTCTTCGTGTTTCACTGTTGCAGTCATCACATTTGGGTTATCTGCTTGCAGTAGCCCTCAATTGGCCTGATTAACAAAGTCTTGGGTTCTGCGTCAGTTGCTGTCTCTTCTTCCATGTTGTCAGAGGTATAAAACATGCTGCTGATGCCATTACATCAGTCTTTCTTGCCGTGCGGTGCCTGAAGCAGAAGCAGTTCGCAAGTGCCGGTCGGCCGACTCCTGAAATTTTCGTTTCCGAGTTTTAGAACCGATGTCTTCAACTAAAAGCCAAGTATCCCATTGAGGGAACTTTTTCTGGCTCTAAACCGATGTCAGTAAAAGTAAATAATTGCATTTCTTGTGGAAAGCAAATACCTCAAAGATTTTCATTCGTAGTGTATTCCTTGACTTGGCCCTGACCTCAACATACCTCACTGTCGGTTTTGTGCCTTATTCAAACCACAAACTATCCATCGTCAGTATATTTTTTCGCTTCTAAATATTTTGGTTCTTGGTTTAATTATCCCGATATGTCTTCGGTAAGCCATCCGACTACCAGCATTCTGAAAAAATGCAAAGATAAAGACCGAGACAGGACACCAAAGCACAGGTACTCAGTGAGGCACTTTCACAGCCCCTGATACCGCTACTTCAGATTCGCAGGCCTCTACTGAGACCCATTCAGAGTCCGGTACGCCACGAGATTCTTCAACTGTGGAACCTGCGGATATCTCTACCTTGGATGGGTCCAGAGCCACTGTGCAGGCACTGGCTTCTGAGGGTGTATTCAGGCCTACTGACTTGCATATTAAACCGATGCCATCTTCTTCTTCAAGGCCTAAACCTTGAACCATGCCTAGAAAACTGATGCCCAAACCACATGGTCAGGCCTCTTTGCCTAAAAAATAAATGATAAGAATGACTGAAGACCTTATTACTTTAATCAGGGGAAGCCAACCTTCCCCCTCTAAGAGACCTAGGACTGAGTTTGCCTATGATACTGATGACCAGGATTCTGAAATTTCTGCTTCCTCTGATGACCAGGATTTACTCTTATCTACCTATGAGGATTCTGATGCTGAGGACTCTATTCCCTCTGCTTCTCCCCCAGAGAATTTCTTTTTTGGTGAAATCATGCATACTCTCAGGAGCATTTTCATTGGGAAAGTCAGGATTTCTCTGATTCTAAAAAGAAGTTTAGGGATTTCTTACTCCTGCACCAGCATAGGCCTTTAGCTATACCTCCTGTACAGGATATTGCTGATGATGCCTTTTCGGTATCTAGCATGGCCCCTGAATCTTTACCTCCTGCTCCCAGAAAACAAGTTCCTTTTCAAAAATCCTGCTGTGGATCCTGAATCCATTTCACAGGGACCCAAGGGAATTAAAGCTTCTGCTGCCAAAAATTCTACCCCCTCTGATAGAGACTCCAGGGCACTGGATAGATGGGGTAAGAAGTTATACACTTCTGCAACTTTGGCCATTAGGGTCTTGAATTGTCAGTTTCATATGTTAAAGTATCAGCAACATATTATTGGATTGCTTAAACGGAAAATTATGTTGATTCCTGATTGTGCTGAAAATAAGGACTTACAGGATTTAATGCATTCTGCTGAACAAGTTGGTAAACATACATTGCAATGCGGTTTTGATTCACTAGAGGAATCTTGCAGGGCTGCTGTAACTGGGTCTGTACTTAGAAGACATGCTTGGCTTAAGGAGCAATCCTTGCCAGCTCATGTTAAAGTGAAATTACTGGATGCTCCCTTAAATCCGGACTGCCTGTTTGGCAACAAGGCAGAAGTTCTTAAAAAGATGGAGGAAAAAGCCAAATCTATGCAAACTGTTAAAGATTTTTTACAAGTACAACCTTCAAGGTTTAGTAGGCATTGGCCTTCCAAGAATTGGTCCTTTCCTGCCTCTTCCAGACATTCTCAGTCCAAACCCAGATCCAGCAGAGCTCCCAAGCTTCAGTCCCAGGGTACGCACAGAACTAAGCAGTGGGGGGGGGGGGGCTCCACTTCCAAATCAGGGAGTAATAAAACTACCCCCTATGGTAAACTGTCTCAATGACTTCTTTTTAAGACTTCAAAGCACTTCTCAACTGACTGTCCTTTTGGGGGGAAAGATTGCTCTTCTTGCAAAGAACTGGGAACTCATTACCCAGGACAAATGGGTTTTAAATCTAGTGTCCCAAGGATACAGATTTCACTTCCACACATTACCAATACCAAGTGGGTGGCTGGATCTACCCCCGAATCAGTGGGCAGAGGCCCAAAAGTAAGTACTTTCTCTCTTAAGCATATGGGCTATTCATTTGATACCAGAAGAGGAAAAGGGACAAGGTTTCTACTCGAGACTTTTCCTGGTACCCAGAAAAGTCAATTCATGGCATCCTATCCTAGACCTGACTACTCTAACCACCTTTTTGGTGATTCCAAAATTCAAGATGCTGACTGTTCACCAGTTGCTTCCTATGCTAGGCAAAGATGCCTGGTCAGCAACACTAGAGTTAAAGGAAGCATACCTGCACATCCCAATCAGGGAATCTTGCAGAAGATACCTGCACTTCAAAGCAGGCTACACGCACTATCAGTTCTCTGAACTGCCATTTGGCTATCTACTGCACCCAGGGTATTCACAAAGTGCCTAGCTCCAGTCATTGCATTTTGCAGGCAAAGGCATATTCAAATATGCCTATACATGGACGATTGTCTAATTCAGGCAGAAAGCCAGGACATACTTTTGAATCATCTGGCCTTTGTACAAAGGGTGCTAACTTGTCTGGGGTACACCACAAATGAAAAGAAATCACACCTGGTACCCTGTCAACAAATTATATTCCTGGGAGCAAGCTTAAATACAACTTCCCAGATGGCTTTCCTCACGCCAGAGAAACAAATTCATTTGACAACCTACTTCAAACAAGTGGCCACAAAAACCCTGCAAGGCAAATACTACAAGCCTTGGTGTTCATGGCCTCCTGCATTCTTCAAATTCCATATGCAAGACTGCATATGAGGAAACTACAATGGTATCTAAAAAGCCTATGGTGTCAACATTCTCAGGATTTAGAAACAATTATTTTTTATCATACCTTGCCTATGCCTAGAGATCCTTTGGTGGGCAGAGGCCTGCCACCAAAACAAGGAACTGCCATTCACACTACCCCCTGCTGCCCAAACCCTAACAATAGATGCATCAGACTATGCATGAGGGGCTGCATTCAGGGCAAATGGAACCCAAGTCAAATGCACCTGCATATCAATCAAAAATAAATGTTAGCTGTACAGAATGCTCTGACAGCCTTCCAAGACAATTAATGGTAAAGATGGACAACATCACTGTTATGTGGTACATAAACAAGCAGGGGGGTACCCATTCTTACCCCCTCTGCAGACTAGCCATGGCATCGTGGAACACAGCCCTGCGCTACCAAGTGCATCTACAAGCTCAGTTCCTGCCAGGAAAACTAAATACACTGGAAGAAGGACAAAGCAGAAGCCTCAAGGACCCACATGAGTGGAAACTGGAACCAAGGATTTTCAACATGTTGACAAGCAAATGCGGGAGCCCAGATATAGACCTGTTTGCCTCCCCCACAGAACTATCAGTTGGACAAATTTTGCACAAGGACTCCCCACAAACAAGCTTGGAAAGTGGATGCTCTGTCCTTCAGCTGGAAAAAACTATCAGTTTATGCCTTTCCTCCTCTGCCTCTACTCTCCAAAGTACTACTAAAGATCAAAAAAAGACAAACTAAGGATGATTTTGATTGCACCAGACTGGCTATGCCAACACTGGTACCCCCTCTTGCAGTGTGTCACTGTTGGCCCCATGGCACCTGCCTCAGACTCCTACCTTATTGTCTCAGCAGGACAACCAGATTCTGCACCCTCAGCTTCAAACACTGAACCTAGCAGCCTGGCTAATTACCTAATCTCTCCTTTACTATCCTTCAGTAAACCAGTCATGGATATCATCTTAGAGGCAAGGAGACCTAGTACTAGAAAATCTTATGCTGAAAAATGGAAACGATTCTGTGCCTGGAAGCAATCTCAAGGGATGAGCACAGCAGTGTCCAATTTACCTCAGATTTTACAATACTTAACTGAGATGCTTCACAAGGGCCTGTCTTTCTCCTCCATCAAAATTCATGCCTCAGCCATTTCAGCTCATTATAACACAGAACCTCCCCTCTTCTCTCATCCACTGCTCAAGCAGTTCCTCAGAGGGGCCAAAAAATTTACAACCACCCAGGAGAGCTCCAACTCCAGCCTGGGACCTTAACTTTGTATTGGAGAAACTCACTCTTCCTTCTTTCGAGCCAGCTCCTACTGCAGATTTAAAGTTCCTTTCTTGGAAAACAGCTTTCCTTTTACCAATCACTTCAGCAAGACAGGTATCTGAATTACAGGCCCTTATGGCAGTGGAGCCTTTCATCATCTTTCATGCGGGCAGGGTGTCCCTCAGAACCAATCCCTCTTTCATGCCCAAGGTGGTACCAGTGTGGCTCTTAATCAGTCCATTCATTTGACAACCTGCTTTCCTAATCCACAGAACAAAGAGGAATGGATAAAGCACTCCTTAGATGTGCACAGACAACTTCGATTCTACATGGACAGAACTAAATTTCAAAGGAAATCTGAACTGCTGGCGGGATTTGCTGCAGGGGCAGAGGGGAGGGCTATTTCAAAGCAAACCATTTCCAAATGGGTAGGCCACTGTATTCATTTCTGCTACAAGCACCATGGAAAACCTATCCCATAGGGGATCATACCCCACTCAACCAGGTCTGAATGTACCTCTGCAGCCCTTCTCAGAGGCGTCCCTACCAGGGACATCCTAGAAGCTGCTACCTGGAGTTCTGTACATACTCTCACCAAGCATTACCATTTGCCAATTTTCTCTAAATCCAGAGCTGGCTTTGCCACTGCAGTCTTGCAGGGCCTTATAGCTGGTCCTAATGGTAAATTCCTCCTCCCATCCTTAGCTTTGGGAATCTACCCAAATGTGATGACTGCAACAGTGAAACACGAAGAACATGGTAAAGTTGTGTACACTTACCATAAATGTAGATGTTCGAGTGTATTCACTGTTGCAGTCCTGGTTACCCTCCCTCCAGCCCCCTTACTTCTTTTGGTTATACCTCTACTCTCCTTTACAATGCTCAAAAGCTTTTTGGTGTATTTGCTTTTTTGTTGGTGGTATAACCTTGTATATTTATAGATTTAATTGCTTCCCATTAGGGGGTACCTGACATCTGGGACAAGAAAAACTGATGTAATGGCATCGGCTGCATGTTTTATACCCCTGATGACCTGACATCACGGAGGAAGAGACAGCAACCGACGTAGTACCCAAGACTTTGTTAATCAGGCCGACTGAGGGCTACTGCAAGCAGATAACCCAAATGTGATGACTGCAACAGTGAATATACTCGAACACCTACATTTATGGTATGTGTACACAAGTGTAATTTGTAAGTGATTATTTTGTTGTAAAATTTCTTGGTCTAGGAATAGTATTTATCACCTACTGTTTAAATTTTCATGTAAAAAAAAGTCATGTGAGAAACCCTGTCCTTTCCCAGTATTGAGCCTTGGTCAGTGTTAATATCTGTGGTGTTATTCATTTCTACTGCTTTACCTGCTTGTATAGAAGCTTAGCCATCTCTTGTTAGGAATCTGTTTGTATGCCAGCTTTTAGCCTTCCTTTATTGTTAAAGCCCTAAATTATTGGGGTCATTTGTTTGCTGTACTTAGTGCAACAGTTAGTAGTCTCTGCCGACAGAAGCCTAAATTGCTATTTTTACTGTACCTTTGTGTTGAAAGCATACAGTAGTGTCCTTTGTGTTACAATTAGCATTCCCTGGAAGTGGAAGTCTTCCATCACCATTTCCTGATGTAGCAGACTTTCCTTCCTATTCATATGGTTGTTTAGGCTACTGCCACATTTATCACATAGTGAGATTTTTGCCAGTGCCACCAAAAGTATGTAATTTATTTAGATAAATCCCATGTATACTCTAGGTGTGATATTTACTCAGAGATTTCTAAAGCTGCAATATTAAAAAAATGGCAGTAGCCTCTTTTACTGAAAAAAGAAGCTTAAACTACTTAATGTCAAGCTATGGTGGGAAAAAAGGGAGCCAAAAGTTCAAGACTGATCATATCTTCATTGACGTCAAAGCCCTCAGAATATATTAATATCACAAAAAGGAAAAGAAAAAAGCTAGAATAAGACCACCTAATATTTCATTTCCTTTTTCTGAAGTGGTGCATACATGTATGGGTTTGTAGTTAAAAAGAAATGTGCTCAAATAACTGACAAATCTTTCTCCCGCATTACTATTTTGATAACTTCCTTCCGTTGGCAGAATGGCTACAGTTTTGGATGGAGAAATCTGATTTAGTGGGGAAACCTGGTGCCAATGTGACTGATGTCAAAGCATGGCACTAATGCCACATTTATTTTTAATTTCAATTACAGTAAGTTTGCAGATACCTTTTTTGTGTCATAAAAATGGTCATAGTTCTTAACAGTCTGTGTCATGTATGGTCCTTCAGAAGGTTGGCAGCATTTCCATGACCTTATCTATATGCTCCCATCTGGCAGCAGTCAGTGGTCTTTTGGCACATCACCTGTTTGTATTAAAATTCATCATGATGGATAACTGGGTGAGGATTGTTATATCTAAGGGTTACAGAATACCTTTTAACTTTACCTTGTTGTTTCTTTCCTCTCTCCTGCCTAACGCATCCCTCTCTGTCAGAAAAGTAGTTTCAAAAGCAGAGATGTTAAGCCACGTAGGAAAATGTGCCATCCTGAAAGTTCCACCATACCACAAATATTATGGATACTATTCCAAGTTCTTTATGGTGGCAAGAAAGTCAAAGAACTTTAGTCCACTGAAATCCAAAAATGGCCTGAACACATTTGTCCATAAAGAAACCTTCTGAATGGAGCTGATGGAGGCTTTCTTCCTCATAATAATAAATAATAAATGAGATTGGATATGGTCTTTGTACTTTCAGGAGACCTATAATACCTAGCTTTATAGGACAACTGACAGTCAATCCAAGAGGTAGATGCACTTCACTTTTGGCAGCAGTCACTACCCGTTATTGACCGTTACATTTGGCACCAGTCACTACCAGTTATTGACTGTTACTTTTGGCACCAGTCATTACCCGTTATTGACTGTTATTTGATCCCACATTAGCCTCAAGGTGTTCACCAAATTCATGCCTGTGGTTGCAGCACACATTTGTAAGGGGCCAAAATGTTCCTGCATCGCAACAACTGGCCATTAGCTACTCCATCCATAACTCACTCTGTGTTGAAGTAGTAGTCACCGACTGGAATGTCGCAGTCTCAGGAAATAATTCTGAAAGTAGCCAAATATTAAATGCAACCTTCTCAGTTACTAATATTCATTAGATAGCAGTTTGGACATCAATTGTGCAAAGCTCTAGAGTTCAAAATTTCTGTTTTTCTTCGTCTTTGATAGCCAATTAGTATTTCATGTTGTTAGATCTCTTGGCAGGAAACATACCAAAAATCCCATAAGATACTCAATCACTTTTGCAAAATAAATAGGACAAATTGGAGGGATAGGTATGTATCAGAGAGAATGTCACGTCTATGGAACGGATTTCCACTCAACAAAAAACAAACTACTTTTCTCAAACTTTTCAAGTGTAATTTGGATAAATGGATGGGAGCCATAGATTCATTCCAGGTTTAGAACCCATATTTCTGTTATACCTGCCTCTGGGTTGCCCTGACTGAAAACATAAGGATCAAAACAAAAGACCATGGGAATATAAGGCTAAGCTTCTTATAATTCACTAACAGCAATAGCCTAGTGAGTACTTTCAAACCTATAGACGTCTGTGTGCAATACCATCATGTGCAATCAGAGGCTATTGATGTTGCATGGGTCTCACCATTCACTTATGAAGCTACACCTAATATACCATAATTTCTGACATGAATGCATATATAAGCTCTTTGCTACAGAACTTCATTTTATTCAGTTTTGGGCAGACTCTCTGTTTTTTTTCAACTTTGGGTTGAAAGGTGTGCCAGCCTTGGGGACAGAGCTTGAGGACAAATGACCTATCTTTGACTCTACAGCCATGTGACCATTTGTGAGCTATGCAAGTGTCCTAAACACTGCAGGCACTATAGCTTATTGAGAATTTCAGGGACTGATATGAGCTGAATAGCATTTATTTTGCATTTCTGAAGAATCCTGCTGTATTTAGTATCAGAGTCATAATATGTTGAATGCCCAAGTCATTATGCTGTCATTCTGTGGCATTATGCAGATAGCTTCAGAAGTGTGCTAATGCTAGGTACACCTAATTGCATATAATAACATGAAACACGTACCTTGTGTTTTTTTTTTTCTTTTCTTTTTTTTCTACTGGGTTGAATGAAGGGGACTGAAAACTAAGGATGACAGGCAAGACATTTAAAAAGATTCCCCTTAGATTTCCATATAGTATAACTGTCGAAGACATAAGGCGTCCATGACATTAAAGAAAACTGTTTGAAATAACTGCTGTAATAAAATCTGTCTTTCTTTATAAAAAATGAAGGGATCTAATAATGTGCCCATTTGTACAGCTAGATATTTAACACTAGTTGACACAAATTGTAGAATGCCTCCTGGTCATTTGAAATTATTATAGCGTGGATTCAAATACAAGGCTGTTGAATTAAGAGTGCTAAAGTTGCTTCTCACCCTTACAAGACTGCAAGATATAAACTATACATCGCTGTGTGGGATTTTTAGCTTTTAACAAAGACTTAGCTACTGCAGTTTATCTGCACAAAAAGAAAAAAAAAAGAGCATTGATGTAAACTGCTTGCATAAAATAATCGTTTGGCAATTTTTATGCAAACAGACTTAAACTGTACAAATATAATAATTAACTGTAGAAGTATACCAGCACTGTTACTTGATGAGAAATGTTAAGTGTACACATAGTTATGTTTTTGGACTTGAATAGCAGTTTAGGAGCTAAAATGTAGCATAAAATAAACTAAAATCTGCAATATGGCAAAATGAGAGGGCTGCTGAAGGCATTTTTGATTATCTGTAAGGTATGAGGAATGGAACAAAGAGGACTTTTGATGACAACTCAACATGCTATGAACACATGAACATCTGGTTTAGAAATACAAGTGCATTAATATGACAACCAAGTCTGCAGCACAGTCTTGGTACTTAGCCTGAAACATTGAAAGCAGCACTGATCTAAAGACAGCTATGGATAGGAGCATCTAAATGAGAGAAAGCTATTTTTTAATAAAACCACCATGACTAGTCATCAACCATGAGCTTTAACCAAATAATTAATAATAACAGAGTGGTAAATACAATGACTGACCATGTTAACAACATTTGCTCAAAAGAATCATAATGAGAGTCATTTCTACATGTAAGCATATTCAGAGGAGATGAGCCCTATTACAAAACCATGCATTTTTAAATATATATGTCTATATATATGTGTATGTATGTATATATATATGTGTATATATATATATATATATATATATATATATATACGTGTGTGTGTGTGTGTATCTACCAATCTATATATATATATATATATATATATATATATATATATATATATATATATATATACACACACACACACACACAAACACACATGCTTGAGACTGTGAAAACCTGGAGGATGTTATGGGGGTACAAGGATTAAAAGTAACCAACTTGTTGGGTGTTTTACCCCAATTCACTCCAGGATTTTTTTTAAAACCTATTTTCAGCTCAATTTGGGCAAAAAATTCTATCAATAGAAATGGATTAAAAAAGCTGTACAATATATATGTTACTTTGTAAAGTTCAAATTTAAATCCATTTGGGTACAGACCAAAAAGGTTGTCTGAGATCTACATTCACTAGTACTGTTTAATGTGTCTTTCACAGAAAGTATCAAGCTTTCTTTCTGTGTGATAAGTTTTTTTTTATCTACTGTACATAAGGCCTGTGGTAGAAGAAAATTTCTCATAAACAAGTCCCACTCTAATTAAGATCGGAGATGGTATTACTTTTACAAATTTCCTAGATTAAAGGCCTACTATTAGAGCACAATTAAGAAAAAAACATTTCTAGTGAGCCTATTAGTTGTGTTAATCTATCTTCTATCATTGTGGCATACATGGATAATGTTTATTGCATGCTTTTGGTGTGTTATATGTTCATAACTGATTACTAGACTAATGGGCCTTTTTCAGCCTAGTCTTGCTTCCCAAATGTATTGGACAGGTTACAATACTATTCATTTAATAAGGGGGTATAGCATGGGTAAGTATTTACATTGTTCCCTCATTCTAATAGAGACAGAGGATGCAGACTAGGGGTAAATTAGCTATTCCCCATGCATTGATTTAAGCTTCACTTGGATGGAAAGCCCGGTCCAGAGAAAAGATGGTCTCTAAGATGCATCCCTCTCCCTCCAGCATACAAGGTATAGTTCCCTAGATCAGATGTTTCTGGTGCTATTTAAACTGCAGATGTGTAACAGGTCCATGAGGGCTGGATTTGATGCTGTTTTGTAAGCCAGGCATGGATGGTCTCTCAGCACTCTATAGGAGACTGAGTGTAAGGAAAAGGCAGGCTACATAGTGTATGTTTTCCACACCGTATATTATTTACATGTTGATCCTCTGTGAATAATCTAATTGTTGCAAGTGGCTGGCTAGCTATATACAGGAAGGGGCACTGTACTCAATGATGACTCAGATGAGGACAGAGAACAATGGCATCATGTCATGGATATAGATGGCATACCCTTGCTTATAAGTTGCATCATGTAGAATGAATTCCTTACTATCAGACACATTATGGGCAAAGAGCAAGTCACTGACAAAGGAATCAACTCTTAAGTGCATTTTGTCAATGCACTAATGTCACTGGGTGACTTTCTTTCTGAAAAAAATTCTATTATGCATTTTTTGCATTGAGTTTTAGACCTTGATAATGGAGCTAGTTATTTGTCTAAGTCAGTCCTTCTTGGAAGATATCTGTGTCACTTAGGTAAGCTATGAATGCACCTAGTTTGCAATCAGTCTGCAAACTTGGTCAACCAGAAGCCCTTTTATTTTTCTTAATTTCTAAGATTTAGATGCCAAAAAAGGAGCAGCCCTAGCACCAAGCCCCGAGAGACTCCACTACTGACTGGTCTCTTTGCAGAGGAAAACATCCCTATCTTGACATATTGTGTCCTACCTGTGAGCAAGCTGGCTATCACAAAGGTTACAGAGGTTTGTTCACAATATTTTGAGCTTATCTACAATTTCCAAGTAGGTTATTGTATCAAATGCTTTGATCAGGGCAAGGTATATTCATCTATTGCTTTGGTGACCTTCTGAAAAAGTCCACCAGTTTAAGTACAAATAACCTGGCTTTAACAAAACCAAACTGGATTGCATCCAATGTTTACAGGTTTCTTATGTTGTTACTTGTCAAATCCATGGTTATTCTTTCGATGGACTTGCATACAAGGCTAATTACACTTATGGGTCTGCAGTTATTATAGTACATGGATGGCCTTCCCTTGTGTAGAGGGATGATAATTCCAGTTCTCGATTCACTAGATATGAAATCTGCCTGGTAGCTATGATTAAATGGTGATTCTGGTATACTGAAAATAAAAGGATGAAGCTTCTCTGCAATGGAATGAAAACCTCCTAGAGAGAGAGAGAGAGAGAGAGAGAGTGACTAAAGAACTTATGCATTATCATGCAGCTGGTGATAGCACATAACAGCTAATTTCATTAGAAATGATGTCTATCTACTGGAACAACAGATTAGCATAAATCAGCTGTAATGATAGTTTATTGCTTTTCTGCAATGTCTGTGAAGGTGCAACTGACAAGTGGAAGAGAGACAGATGACTATCATCATTTGCAAGGGAATTGCTGAAAAGGAAGGAATTGAGTTGCTACTTGTTAGCAAAATAATTTCAGACTTTCCAATAATCAAGGGGTTTAAGGAAAACAATTACAGAGTATCAATGAAAATCAGACAGATTAAGGCTCAGTTTTAGGTTCATAGGTTCATACTAGGCTATCTGCCCTAGGGCATTTATAAGCCTAGCCAGAATGTGTTTGTCTTTCGCCACCCATTTTAAATTTATTTTGCTATGCCCTTTTTCAAGATTAGTGTACTGTGCCTCTGTCTAACAGTGACACAGAAGTGATACCCAGGGTAAACCTACAATCTCCCATCCACTCCATCAAGATTTCTCTTGAAGAGAGTCAATGAGGGACTCTGCCTAACCTGGACTGGGATTTTATTCCAGAGTGAAGGGAGCCTCTGGGTTATGAATCTGTCCCTCCAGCATGTCCTATTTATTTCAATGCTGAGGTTCAAGTCTCTCGAGCGCGTAGCTCGATGGGATTTGGATTTTCTGAGGTGCAGCATGTCCATTAATTCCGGGTTGGACATGGCTTTATACGTCAGGCACAGATCGCCTCTGAACAGGTGGTATGCCACTGAGTAGAGCTGGAGTTTCTTTAACCGGGCAGCATATGGCATCTGTTTGAGCCCTTTGATCCTCTTGGTGAGGTACTTTTGGGGTCTTTCCAGTTGCTGCAGGTGTCTGGTAAGGTACATCCCAAAAGGGGCATTGTACTCAATTATGGGCCTGATGAGGGATGAGTAAAGAGGCACGATGACCTCCCCTGATCTAGATGTGAATCCCTTCATGATTAGGTGGGCTATATAAAATGTTTTTCTAATCTCTTTGGCCACGTGGTTGTCAAATGAGAGATTGCTATCAACTTGGGTCCCCAGGTCCCTAATTACTTCTTCTGTACTTAATGGATTACCACCTATGTGGTAATTTGTGGGCACTTTGTTTTTGCCAAAGGGGATGACTATACACTTTTTGGCATTTAGCTTGAGGCCATGGCTCTGGCACCAGTTGTCTGTTTCTATGAGGCCCTTTTGGAGGATGCTTGTGTCAGCTGGAGAGTCGATTATGGCGCCCAGTTTGCAGTCATCTGCGAACTTGGTCAGCCGCAGTCCTTCCGTGTAGGCCTGTACCTCCGAGAAATATATACCGAACAAGAGAGGTCCAAGGACTGAGCCTTGTGGGACACCACTTGTAACTGGTTTGGAGTCTGACATGGCTCCAGCAATTCTAACCATGTTGGTTCTGTCCTTGAGCCAGTTTGCAATCCATCTAGTGACATAGGGGGTTATATTTAAGCTGGTGAGCTTATCTATAATGCCCGAGTGGGGTATTGTATCGAAGGCTTTAGCGAGGTCCAGGTAGGCTGTGTGGACCACCTTCCCCTCATCAATCGTCTTGGTGACTGTTTCAAAGAAATCAACCAGGTTTAAAAGGCAGGATCTGCCCTTAACAAAGCCAAACTGGGTAGGATCCAGTGTCTGTAGGTCCCCAATATCTTTATTTATGAGTTCCATGATGATCCTTTCCATAGCTTTGCAGACTAAGCTAGTCAGGCTTATGGGGCGATAGTTTCCAGGATCCGTTGAGGCACCACCTTTATGGAGAGGGACCACTGTTGCTGTACGTCACTCTTTGGGCACATATCCTGTAGTAAGGCTGAGATTGAACAGTAGTTTTATGTTTGGGTTTAGCTCTTCTTGGAGTTCATGTAGGATGCAGCCCGGGACACCGTCTGGTCCCATTGATGCTGTGCTTTTTGCTTTGGAGAGGGCGGCTCTTACCTGAGCATCTGAGATGTCAGGGGGGCAGCACTCTGCTGGGATAGATATTTGCCCTTTTGGTGGGGGGGGGGGGTTGTGCTGAACCTGTCAGCTAGGATGTTGGCAATGTCTGTGGGTTCAGTGTATTTTTTGTCATTTTGGACTAATTCTGAGCATATCTGGGAATTACCACCCAGATTCCTAACATAACTAAAGAAAGCCTTGTGATTATTCTCAGTGTCCTGTGCAATTTTTCTCTCGAAGCTGGCCTTAGACAATTTTATGAGTGCCCGTAGTTTTTTGCTAATACTGATCAGTGATGCCTTCCCTTTTTGGGATTTTGCTCTATCATTTAGTAGCTTCCTCCTTCTATTGTATAGTTTGTTTATGGTTGGGGTCCACCAGACAGGACGTCTGCCTTTGGAGGATTGGGTCTTGGTTTTATTCGGGATCGCATGATCCATGCATTCCTGAAGGTGTTCACAGAATGCATTTATAAAGGATTCTGCGGTCTGGGCCGTATTTTCCACAGGCCCGGGGGCTTTGAAGGATTCCACCTCGGTTGTGAGGAGTGTGAAATTTGCTTTAGAGAAGTTTTTCACTGTGGTTTTCTGGGCAGGGGGTGGGGTCGGGATGTGAATATCCAGTGAGATTAGTTTATGGTCTGATCTTACCAGTGATGGATACACTTCTGGTCTGGAGCATAGAGTCCCCATGTTGGTGATGATCAGGTCCAGTATGTTTTCCCCTCTTGTGTTAGTGGTAACAAGTTGTGCCATAGCATTTGAGTTTATAAATTCTAGGAACCTTTGGGCTAGGGTGTTGGAGCTAGAGTAATGCTCCCAGTCTATGTTTGGGTAGTTGAAGTCGCCTAATATAATGGTGTTTGGAGAGACCTTCATATTTTTCAGTGTTCTCAGGAAGGCCGAGTGGGGTTCCTGGGTTTGGGAGGGTGGCCTGTAGCAGGCTATAAACTGGAAGGCAGTTTTACCCACTGTTAGTTGCACATGGATAGTCTCTGATCCTTCGTGCTTTGCCACCAACCTGGAGGTGTGGGTATCTTTGATGAATATCAATACTCCCCCTCCTTTTGTGGTTCGGTCCAAGTTTTGGGGCCGAAAAGCATGGTATGAGGTATAACCTGGTAGTGCTGGGGTGCTCTCGGGAGCCCTGAACCAGGTTTCTGTTACTGCACAGATATCGATGTTCTCCATGCTAAGGAGAGTTTTGAGTGCGTGCATCTTGAGGTTTAGACTTCTGGCGTTGAGTAGCATTACTCTTAGTTTCTTATCCTTTGTGATACCTATGGAGGTGGGTTTGTCTTTTGAGCCTTGCCTAAAAAAGGCACTATAGGGGTAGCAAGAGCCTTTGCCAATATCCAAAAGCCCAGGGGTGACAGGTGCAAGCCATCCCTAGCGAAGCATTGTGGCTTGTTTAGCATATCATCCCAAGCTGACAGGCATTGGATCCCCTTTGAATGACACCAGTACTTAAGCTAATTGTTGAAATTGATCATCTTGTCTTCATATTGTGGCATCATTCTTGGTGAGGGTAAGATGCTACTCAAGGTCAGGGTCATACCAGCCTGGGCTACATGCTCAGAGAGCTCCTTTATGTCTCTTTTCATGTAGTCCAGGGAGGTACGTCTCAGGTCATTCACACCAGCATGGACAATGACCGAGTCATATTTGTACTAGCCTTGGAGTGACCTGAGTGCTTGTGTTATGTGGCGGATCCTAGCGCCCGACAGGCTGCTCACCGTGACCCTCTCCTTGTTCAGCCTGGTGAGCGGGACGTCAGTGTGCCTGACGATAGAGTCACCTATTACAAGTGTATCATGTGTGTTGTTTAGTCTTAAGGGCTGTGACTGTTCGGCACACTGGCTTTGTGAGATATATGTTGCACGTGTTTTGTTTTTGGGTAGCGGTTGCTTGGGTGTCTGCTTTGGAGGTCTCTGCTGCTTAGGCAGATCTTTATTTAGAGCCTCCGAGTATGTTCTTGTGTGATTATGTGTTTGGTTTGCTGTCGTGGTAGGTCTATGTGAGACTGGAATTGTAGTGAGTGTGGTTTCCTTCTCCTCCTGACTGGTTATGCCAGTACTGAGTTGAGAGAGCTTAGCCTCCAGTTTGGCTATATGGTTGCATCTCTCACATGTGTTGGAATTTGTTGGGAGGAGGAGAGGGTTGTCTGTGTACATGAGGCAGTTGTAACATTGCCTCAAGATTCCCAGATTCACCAGCTGGACTGGAGAGGAGATTGACAACTGACCTTTGGACATGCTAGAATAATATTGGGAATTCCTTAATAATTGAAAACAAGGGCCAGTGGAGAGTGAGGGTGTAGTGCTTTTAATTTTTAGTGCTGACTTATATAATTGCTTTAGTGAGCAAGTGCCAGGTAACTTAAGTGCAATGTGTTACAGGTAACTTAAATGCAAAAACGACAAACAGCAACTTTCTTTCAAGTGAAACAAGGAAATAAGTACAGTAAGCATAGTGTATGTTTTCTACACCGTATACAGTAAGCATGTTCTAAAGAGAATTCTTATCCCTCTACTATCATCTTGCTTAAAAGCTCACACAGAACTATCAACTTTACAGAGTGAAACACAGAAACAGACTTTATGTATCTAGTGCTTTAGAAAAGAATAAAATGCAGGTAAGGGTCCATCTAATGCAGGTAAGGGTCCATCTAATGCAGGTAAGGGGCCATCTAATGCAGGTAAGGGTCCATCTAATGCAGGTAAGGGTCCATCTAATGCAGGTAAGGGACCATCTAATGCAGGTAAGGGTCCATCTAATGCAGGTAAGGGTCCATCTAATGCAGGTAAGGGTCCATCTTCAGATTATGAATGGATGTTTTTCCCTATTTTATTAATAAATAAATTAGCTGTGTACCACAAACATCTATCACAATTTTTATCTAGGTAGCCATCTATCTAATTTATTGCTGTTTATTAAACATGTTTAATCTAACTCAGAATCATGTGGGTGAAGAAGCCAATACAGCACACGGTGGTTGCAAGACCGAGTACGTAAATTTTGAAGAGTACTAAGTTATCAAAAGATGCACACACAAAATGTCACACAACATGTATACACAAACTCCTGTGGGCAATCTAGAGCAGCATCAAGTAACCTATGACATACCTTTGAGAGATGGCAGGTGGGGGTGCATCTTGAGCACCCCACCAAAAAAACCTTACAGAGAGGGTGTGCAATTCTGCATACAGAAGGCATGTCAGCTGAAAATCATACTGGCGAAATAATAATGCCAACAGTTTTTAAAGACTAAAACTGGTATTTTATATAGTATACTCATGTTTTGTATTTCATTAGTCATTTCCAAATATTTGCATTTACTTTTAACTCATAGATGTACGAAAAATAAAACCCACCAAGAAAGTGGAATCACTTTTAGAAGCTAAAATATGAAACCTTTTCAAAACTGTTTACGTCGTTGTAAATGTTAGAAACATTGTTATATAATATTCCTCTGCTTGGGGGATAGGATGCCAGAAGGTCAAAGGTAAGTCATGCAGATTTTTAACAGGAAAGATTATGAAGCGTCTTTCATCCCAAGATTTTTTGAATAGAATAGTTCATTAATATTTCAGTAAACATTATGGAAGATGCTTTACAGATGAGTATGAGAGTAACACGTATTGTGCGAAAAAAATAAACCGAGCATATTTTAATGAGAATGCAATACGAATAGAGGTAGCTACTTGATATGTTCACAGAACCAGGGAGCAGTATACCAATTAAGATTTTTTTCTTTTAATGCAGGTCCCCTGTGATTTACTTTTGAAGTGCTTTTAATTTTCTCATTACTTTTCTCCAGCTGTGTAGCCCCCTTTGCTCTCAGCCTGCTTAGCTGTTACTGCATTAGTAACTGATCTTTCTGAGTACTGTATGAAACAAATGCGACTGTTGACATCTCTGACATTCATCTCCCACATGACCTTGCTTAATTGAGCTATTTCTCTTAAGTATCCCTCTCTGAACTGTACTTCCATGGAGACAAATGCTTTATCATGTACACCTGCAATCCTATGAACCTTTCCTAGTCCCTACATACCATTTAGCAAAGAACTACTAAAACAGACTTCTGATTTACAGAAAGACGTAATTCACATCTTTTAGATATGATAGCTCATCCAGTAAGTTGATGTATGGATTTTGGGAGACTCTTTATTTTTTGTCAGTAATTTATGTTTAATATTCATCCTTTGATTAAAAAACAAAATCATAATCATAGGAAAGCTAGTGGCATACATCTGAAAAATGCCCTTTTTTCTCAATCCACTATTTTGATCTACAAGCAAAGTAAGAAAAATAGACAAACTGCAGGCTTTAGTTGTCACAGCATTCAGGAATCAAGCTTGCATGCTAGTCACCTGGAAGCTTATGTTTATGGAGTTATAAAGGTATAAAAATGACTGCAGTAGGGAATAATATATATATATATATATATATCTATATATATATATATATATATATATATATATATCTATATATATATATATATATATATATATCTATATATATATATATATATATATATATCTATCTATATATATATATATGTATATATATATATATATATATATTTATTTATTTATTACACACACATTTATATCTATAAATACACACACACACACACACACACATATATATATATATATATATATATATATATATATATTCATTTTTTACACACACACACACACACATATATATATATATATATATATATATATATAAATTCCGAACCTCAACCCCTTCACTTCCACAAAATATCCCCCAACCTGGCCCTTCTTTGTATCTCAACACACCTGCCTCACCTAATTTTGTCCCTGTCAGGCCTAAGTACATCCACAACAAACCTAGGTATTATCATTATACACTGCTCAGAGTCTGGAAACTTATAGTTAAGATAAAAAACAACCTCACCATGGATGGTGACATCCACCCAAACCCTGGTCCAAGCAACTCGCCTGCACCCATTCTCTCAGATAAATCCCTAATCAATATAGGCCCATCATGCAGACCCCATGACTCCTTGCTGGCCTGCCACCTAAACATCAGGAGTATAAATAACAAAACCCAGCACCTACATGCTCTCCTGGCTATATATTCACCTGAAATACTCTGCCTCACAGAAATATGGCTAAAACCTGTTACCAAGGACAATGAAGTCCTGCCACCTGGGTACAACATGCATAGACTTGATCGTACCCATAAAAAGGGTGGTGGGGTAGCAATACTCTATAAATCCACCATATCTGTAACCATAGCCACTTTGCAACCCCCCCCCCATATTTAGTAACGCTGAAATCATCATCACAAAGCTAAATATTAATAAACAAAAAAGCATAAACATTGTCTGTGTCTACATTCCCTCAGGGAAGAACATTGACACCCTTGAGGAAGTCCTAGTCTGGCTTAACAACAACCAGCCACAGGAAACTATAATCCTTGGGGATTTCAACACTGACTGGTCAACCTGTACCACTCAATCCCCGAAGACCCATATTAACCTCCATGGATTTACCCAAACCATAACCTCACCCACTAGGCTAGGTAAATCACATAACAAAGCTAGTACTCTAGATTGGATACTCATCAACAACTCCCCCCAGCTCTACTCAACAGGCACATTACCAGACGATCTAAGTGACCATTGCCTCACATATATACTCAAACACAAGATTAACTACTGTCATCAACCCACATACAGAACTATAAGAAGCAACAAAAGCTTTGATCCTCGAAAATTTAACAATGAACTAAAGGCATGCAACTGGTATGCCCTAAAATGGCTCCCTCTAGATGAAGTGGTCTCTTATTTCAATGGCAAATTCCTTACCATCCTTAACCTTCATGCTCCTAGTCGGATTAGTAGAACCAAGGTCAATACTGCACCTTGGCTCACCAAAGAAACTAGGGACAAAATTACATCAAGAAATAAAGCATGGGCCACCTACCGCACAACTAAAACCCAACCTGACCAACTCCTATTAAGGCAACTAAGAAACGAGGCAAAAAAATCCATAACAGTAGATAAAAAGAACTACTACTACCGCATACAACAAGTACACAAAACTAAACCTCAGAAATTCTGGACAGGAATAAATAGATTCCTCCACCCAGGACAAACCACTATCCCAAACCCAACTGGCACCAATCAAAAAACCCCAGAAAACACTGCAAACTCCTTTAACTCCTTCTTCACTGACACCATCCAAACTTTAGCTAACCAACTCACACCCACAGGGCTTATTCCTAACAAAACAAAATCCAATACAATAGCCCCCTTCAAACTCCAACCTGTTCCCACCAAACTCATTAAGACCCTACTTAGTAAATTAAGACCCACCACCCTGGCTGCAGACCTCCTCCCAGCTGACTACTTACAAAAGGCTGCAGAGGTAATTGCATACCCTATATCTATCCTTATCAACCGTACCATATCAGAAGCCGTTATCCCCAACATATGGAAAATATCACATGTCATACCACTACACAAGGGGGGCAGTACTACTGAACTGTCCAACTACAGGCCCATAGCTATACTGTCTCCCCTAGCAAAGATCATGGAGAAGTGCGTTCATATTCAACTCATGAAATATTTCTTAGAGAATAAACTACTATCCAATTCACAACATGGCTTTAGGCCCAATCACAGCACCACAACAGCTCTCCTCTCATTCTCTGACACCATTAACCACAATCGGAACAATAACAATCTGTCCTCTGCCATCTTCTTAGACCTATCCAAGGCCTTTGACATGGTGGATCACAAAATGCTTATGAATAGTTTGGAAGCCCAAAACGTAAATAAGCAAGCCCTCCAATGGTTTGAGTCCTACCTACAAGACAGGCAACAGGCAGTACTGTGGAAGGGTAAACTCTCCTCTCACCTCCCCATCAGACTTGGAGTTCCCCAGGGATCAATACTAGGTCCCCTTCTTTTTTCTATCTTTATAAATGAACTTAGTACAGTCATTCCAGAGGCTACCTGCATTCAATATGCGGATGACTCAACCTTGATCTGCTCTGCCTCCTCCCCTACAAAACTTACCACAATAACCCAAAACACCATCAACAAGGTTGAAAATTGGCTATTAAACCAATGACTAATGCTAAATCCCAACAAAACTAAGTTACTTCTCTTCAACCCAACAAATAGGACCAAATCACCTTCATTCAACATAACAGCTAATAATGGCACCATCATCTCCCCAGTAACCCAAACTAAACTATTGGGTGTCATGATCGACGACAACCTTAGGTTTGATGTACACATTAATCAAACCATAAAAACTGTTAATAAAAAATTTGGCAGCCTCTATAGGATCAGATCATTCCTAACCCCGCAAGCAAGAATTGCTATTGCTTGCACCCATCTTCTATCAGCCCTTCTCTACGCCTCCCCTCTCTTCTCCCACCTGAGTAAATCCGATCTAAAGAAATTGTCTACATGCTACAACCACATTGCTAGATTTGCAACTGGCTCACCCTACCGGACCAACCATTGTCTGAACCTGAACCTCCTGGGCTGGCTGGAACTACACCAACTCCTCCAGCTCAACCAGCTCATAGTTGCCCATAAAATACTCCACCACCCAGACACTACTCCAGCCCTCAGAAACATAATTTGCCCCTATAGTAACAATTGAACACTTCGCTCATCCACCAAAAGACTAGTACTTATGACCAAATCACACCATGCTGCAGGTGACTCCCTCTTCGCCAACTCTGTCGGTAAATACTGGAACTCACTACCAGATGACATTACCCAAGAACCCTCGCCAATGCTCTTCAAACACAGACTTAAAAGCCACCTTATGTCACATTGGTTATGTCCCTGTACCAATCCTGACTAGTACCCCTATACCCTCTCCACCTCCTTAACTTCATACAAATTACCCTAACAGTCCATCCAAACAAGATGATCAATCATATTAACTAATCTAGGTATTATTGCCTAAATAAAATATCCTAAACCTAGGTAATAAGGTATCAATTACCTACTACCACAACTTACAAAATGTCTCATGCCTCATGGATGGATGTATTCTGCTATGTCTGTAATCAGCCTGTATGTTCTGTAACTGATATCACTGTACTATCTACTTTTTCTTTCGGTATTCACTGTTACTTAATGCTATCTACCTAAAAAATCTGTAAATTGTTATGTGTTTGGAGCTTTTCTCCCTGGGACTCCGCTGAAAATGGATATGTATCCAGTCGGACCATCCCGGTCAACAAATGTAAAATAAATAAATATATATATATATATAAATATATATATATATATATATATATATATATATATATATATATATATATATATATATATATATATATATATATATATATATATATATATATATATATATATATATATATATATATATATATATATATATATATATATATATATATATATATATAGAGAGAGAGAGAGAGTTCTAACATGCCATTAGTTACAGAAACATGAATGTGGTAAAAAGCATTTATCCAGGATATTGACATATTTCCTAGCATTTCTGGATGGCATTTGTGGTCTATAGCAGAGCAATAAGTCCCAAAATTATGGAAAATGTCCTTCATCACTCCTCTACATAAAGGAGGAACATCAAGAGAATTAAACAATTACAGACCCATACCCATCCTTTCCCCTGTGTCAAAATTATGGAAAAATGTAAACACGCTCAACACTACAATACTTGCTATCAACCAACCTTCTCTTTCCCTCCCAACATGGTTTCAGACCAAAGCACAGCACCGCCACACCCATAATTTATCTAACACCATCAACCAACTCAGAAATTCAAACCAGCAAGTAGCATCAATCTTCCTAGACATGTCAAAAGTGTTTGACACCATCGCCCATCAGAAACTCAGTAGTACTCTTGCCTCACTAAACCTATCAAAGATTTCCCTCTCCTGGTTCCTAAGCTATCTTTCTGACAGACAGCAATTAGTATGATGGAAATCCAAACTCTCACCACTTGTGCCTGTCTCAGTCAGAGCGCTCCAAGGATCTATACCAAGGCCCCTTCTTTTCACAATCTTCTTTAATGATCTAGCCTTGTCCACAACACATGCTAAAGTAGTTCAGTATGCAGACAATTCAACTTTAATCTGCTCAGCAGATACATTACCAGACCTCCAAAAGCTTTTAATGATATCAAAACAGATCTACGTAAATAGCATATAATCCTCATCCCCTAAAAGACACAGTTAATGCTATTTACCATTAGAAAACAATCACCTATCACCACTCGATTCACCATTATCTCAAACACAGTAATCCAACCAGCACAGCATACAAAACTTCGCTATGTGACTATCAACAACAAACTCAGATTTGACCAACACATAGCAATCACAATTAAGAAAGTTCACATCAAACTTGGCTCACTGTACAGAAGCAAGCCAGTCCTCACTGACAACACCAGACTAGCCATATCCAGAACCTTCAAATCTCTACGCTCCTTTTTGCTTTCCTCCTCTTTACTAACTTAAAAAAAAAAAAAATCAGACAACCAAATTGGAAACTTGCTAAAACAAAATAGCTCACCTCACAGCCAACCTTCCCCAAAAGACCCACCGTTGTATCACTCTACATAAGTTAACTAACCTTCTCCATCTCTACCAACTTAAATTCACACACAATATCATCTCCCTACTCATGCCAACCAAGACTAAGATCTGCAGACAGAAACTTGCTCACAGTAAACAAAGCTAACACTCATGGTGAAGCCTTATTCTCAAATCAAATAGCCAGATTATGGAACTCTCTACCCCACCAAAACACAGCTGAATCTACCAGTTTCAAACTACTACTGTTTGAACATCTATCCAAAAACTGGCATTGCTCCTGCGCCAATCCTGACTGACAAGATATCTATAACTCTGTCACCATACTGCCCACTCCTTACCTCATTTTTTACCTCATTTTCTCCATCTCCTTGGTGTTACTGCTTATTAAAAAAAAAAATATATATATATGTATATATATATATATATATATATATATATATATATATATATATATATATATATATATATATATATATATATATATATATATATATATACATATATACATATACATATATACACATATATATATATATATATACATATATATATATATATATATATACATATACATATATATATATATGGTTTACTATTAGATTTTTTGAAGCGAACTCCGTCGACTGCACTTTTGTCGAACACGGAAGTTTGAAAACAGTAATATCGAACACCAAAAGCCAACCTAGGAACGATTTTAACATGGGTCGAGATAGGTGTTCAGTGTTATTGCCGAACTACAAAACTCTGCGCTATCTCGACCCATGTTAAAACCCATTCCTAGGTTGGCTTTTGGTGTTCGATATTACCGTTTTCCAACTTCCGTGTTCAACAGTGCAGTCGACAGAGTTTGCTTCAAAAATCTAATAGTAAACCATATATATATATATATATATATATATATATATATATATATATATAAAGGAAATCTCATTAGTTAATAACTTATTTAATATGTACACAGTAGTAATTTTTTTATTCTCGCAGTGATCTTTACTGAAATGCTTGTGTGATTTTCTTTTGTAAACTTGTATCTACTAGAAAACAGTACTGAATACTTCTTTATATAGACTAACTGGGTGATTTGTAGTCTACATCTTACTATATGTATACTACTCTACTATCTAATTATTGTATTTCGCTTATATTGCTGTGGAGCGTTTCTCTCAAGGCCTCCAATGAAAACAGTCTCCTGGCTCAGTCGGACTTTCCCAGTAAATAAATACATGCTGAGGGTCTTTTATATAGCAATAGTTGAGGGTAGAGTAGTTTTCACAGATAACTACTACATAATCAGTATCATTGCAAAACTATCCAATAAATCATATTCAGATGACCCCTACTTTCTCAAGGAGGGCAACACAATACAGAACAGGAGAGAATCTGAGACTAAATAGCCATTAACCTAGGTTTCCCTTGAGGTGGCAGGAGGGCTGCTTCACTTGTCATGTACTGGAAGTTTTTTCCAGAAGTAGGTGATGTTCTAAGACTGAATACATCATAACAGGTTATCTTATCTGTCTGTTGATGTAGGTCTAGTTCCTTTAACTGAATGTTTACGTTACCATTTATTCTAAAAATTATTATTAGGTCAAAGAGGGTTAGAACTTTCTAGTCTTGAATGGCTGGATACAGAAAGAGAGGGTTACCAGTCTCAACAGATAACTGAGGATTTTGAGGCCACTGATTTTAGTCAGGAATCTCTAAGGTCTCTCAAGCTGAGTGATATGTATGGAAATGTACATGCCGAAAAGAATACTGTATTCAGTAATGGGTCTGATGAGAGATGCATAAAAGAGAATTAAGGCCTTTCTGAATCTAGAGATGATTCTGAAATTAGATGAGCCAAGTAGACTTCCAGATGATGGTCCAGCAATAAGGAATTATCAGCGTGAGTGCCAAGAGCCATTATAGCATCATCAGATCAGAAGGGTAAGTTGCCTATGTGGTATGATGTGGAAATGTTTTGTTTAACATTTATGAAAACAAAGTTACAGGCTTGGTTTCAAAACTAGGAACAGAACTTTAACTTTATGTAGGCTCTCAATCAATGAAATATCTAACTATCCATGGCTTATTTGCATTCATAATCTGAAACAAACGCAGCAATATTTTGTGATCTCATCAAATACCTACAGTAACAAAAACAGCTAAGCATGGAATGGAATAGTGAGAAATTCCCTGGAAAAGCCTTTTCATGAGGAAATTTCCTCTTAAAACCCTTGCAGCTTCCTTTAAGCGTAAAAAGCTGATATTGCATAATAGCACAAAGTAAACCGAATATATATATATATATATATATATATATATATATATATATATATATATATATTTATTTATATAAAAAAACAGGTTACTTGTTTGTCCTTATGAGAATAGAGTAATTTCAATTAACTGCATTGCTAGTTTCCTAGGAGGATGTATATCTGAGCTACAGAAGCTATAATATTTAGCAGTACATTAATTCAGCAATTTATACATTTCTATATTTATTTGGGACATTAGAAACACTTTTCATTTAGCCAACCTAGTTTAATTTTGCAATATATCAAAAAACAAGAAAGGTGCATGTGGGACCAGACATAACTACTAATTAATTTTGCCTGATTTTGTTACATATAAATCATTCAGAAAGAGACCCAAGAGGAATATTTTTAAGAATCATTACAAAGCATATAATATCTTAGTAATGCATGCAGGATTCTTATTTTAGCAGTGTAAAACTGCTATTGAAACTAGAGCTATGCAGTTATTTTTCACATAAATAGATTTATAAAGCAGCAACATACTTCCATAATTAATAAAGTGGGAATCAAGCATCTGTAAGTCTTAATCCAGTGTCAGCTCATAAGTGATGGAAAGGAAATCAACACAAGTTAGAAGAAAATGCTCTTTACTAAGCTTAATAAAAGTATCATGAATTCCTTCAGAAAGGAAACAAATGCAGAGATCTTTTAACAGCCTGAAAAATATACACCTATAACACCTATAAGAATGATATATTTCTTTGCTGACCATTTTATCATTTATGTTTGGTTCACATGCATGCACAATTCATAAAGTCTGGAAAAACAAGAATTATGGAGTAGTTTCCTTACAATGCACCAATTAAAGCAGAACAGCATGGAATGAAACGAAAGGTCAGAATGCATGAGCTGAAGGCATTGATTGATGTATGTCATTGTTTCACAAATTTAGCAGGCAAAAGTGTCCAGTTGACTGGCTTGGTATGTCGCAGGGAAGCACAGTGATGGCAATGTGTCAATAGGGTTACCACCTGTCCCACTTTGCGAGGGACAGTCCCTCTTTGGGCAGTTGTGTCCTACAAAAAAATTGTAGAAATGGCAAATGTCCTGAGATTTTAGGACAAAATTATTTCTTATATTTTATGTAATAGTTGCATAAAATAGTTACTCTATATCTGAAACACCTAAATGTTGTAAGAAACAGAATAAGCAACTAAAATGCTACAAGAATAAGCTTTTATTTAGGCAATCAAGTGAAGTACTGTCCTTCGTACTGGCCGTGGGTATGATTCTGCTGGCAAAATCTGACGTTTGTACCAAAAATGTCCCACTTTGGGCATTTGAAAAGGTGGCAACCATATGTGTCAAATGTCATGTGCAACTTTCTGACGCTAAAATTATAGTGACGGGTGAATCAAGGAGAGAGTGGTGAGGTTCCTAGTTACCTCTGATTTTCACTGTAATTTGTTAAGAGGTAAACTGTATTTTCACATAGCTTTACAGGGAAACAACCCTCTGAGTGTTTTATCTTATAGTTACTTCCAAACAAAGAAAAAGTACATATGACTGTTGAAACGTTTGTGTGACATCAAAGCTCAATGGTGACAGAAAACTTTCATAGTGTAAGAGACAGCAATCATTGCTAAATATACTAATAATGTTAAGAAGTGTTTCCATGCAATAGCAAATTTGTGGAAGTGAGTTCAGAAGGAAGATATCTCTGCAAGGCTTAGGGACCATGCAAGCATTATTCTGGTGGCTGAAAGAATGGGTTATAGTACACAAATGTTGACCCCTATGAAAACTAATAAAGGGTGTTGGCAAGTTAAACAAAACTTGCCCAGAAATAAGGATAACTTTCAAAAGAGGCAAATGCCAATGGTTGGAATGTATGAGGCACAGTAAGTAAATTCCTGCTCCTGCCAGGCTAAGGTAGATATAGTGAAAGACTTAATGCTGCAGCATATATGCAGAATTGTCAGTCACGGCTGACATCTGAAGAAAGTATATGGTGTGTTCTGCAAAAAGGAGGGGCATATGAATAGCTCAGAATTCTCTGATGTAGTATAAAAAGTGTTAGTCAATGTTCCATGTAACTATGATTCTTAGGGGAGTTCTCAATGATTTCACGAGTTTGGGACTGGTCGAAGTCTTCCAGAGAGAGGCTCTGTGTGCACTATTTTCATAGGTACAAAGTGCTGCAGTGATGTTGGCAGCACTGGCAAACATCCAAGAGCAGTTTTGCTCTGTAACTAATTCTCACTTCATTGAACAGACAAACACGTAATTATAATGTAACACAATTTAAAGAACAGTCAATACATGAGAAGTAAGCAAACAAGTTATCCTGAAATTAAGGGCAAATGATAATGTGAACCGATACAAAATGTTTACACAGAATTAGGACTGCATTTGGTAAGGGTAACCATCTCAATAAAAATGACATAACTTACAGCCTTCATAAATACAACATTTATGAAATATTCATTGAGAGCAAAATGATAATTATGCAAAGTGAGCCATCAGTCATCAGAAATGTACTTATATCATAGAGAAAGCACTGGTTAAATCATGCAAAGTGAGCCATCAGTCATCAGAAATGTACTTATATCATAGAGAAAGCACTGGTTAAATCATGCAAAGTGAGCCATCAGTCATCAGAAATGTACTTATATCATAGAGAAAGCACTGGTTAAATCATGTAAAGTGAGCCATCAGTCATCAGAAATGTACTTATATCATAGAGAAAGCACTGGTTAAATCATGTAAAGTGAGCCATCAGTCATCAGAAATGTACTTATATCATAGAGAAAGCACTGGTTAAATCATGTAAAGTGAGCCATCAGTCATCAGAAATGTACTTATATCATAGAGAAAGCACTGGTTAAATCATGTAAAGTGAGCCATCAGTCATCAGAAATGTACTTATATCATAGAGAAAGCACTGGTTAAATCATGTAAAGTGAGCCATCAGTCATCAGAAATGTACTTATATCATAGAGAAAGCACTGGTTAAATCATGTAAAGTGAGCCATCAGTCATCAGAAATGTACTTATATCATAGAGAAAGCACTGGTTAAATCATGTAAAGTGAGCCATCAGTCATCAGAAATGTACTTATATCATAGAGAAAGCACTGGTTAAATCATGTAAAGTGAGCCATCAGTCATCAGAAATGTACTTATATCATAGAGAAAGCACTGGTTAAATCATGTAAAGTGAGCCATCAGTCATCAGAAATGTACTTATATCATAGAGAAAGCACTGGTTAAATCATGTAAAGTGAGCCATCAGTCATCAGAAATGTACTTATATCATAGAGAAAGCACTGGTTAAATCATGTAAAGTGAGCCATCAGTCATCAGAAATGTACTTATATCATAGAGAAAGCACTGGTTAAATCATGTAAAGTGAGCCATCAGTCATCAGAAATGTACTTATATCATAGAGAAAGCACTGGTTAAATCATGTAAAGTGAGCCATCAGTCATCAGAAATGTACTTATATCATAGAGAAAGCACTGGTTAAATCATGTAAAGTGAGCCATCAGTCATCAGAAATGTACTTATATCATAGAGAAAGCACTGGTTAAATCATGTAAAGTGAGCCATCAGTCATCAGAAATGTACTTATATCATAGAGAAAGCACTGGTTAAATCATGTAAAGTGAGCCATCAGTCATCAGAAATGTACTTATATCATAGAGAAAGCACTGGTTAAATCATGTAAAGTGAGCCATCAGTCATCAGAAATGTACTTATATCATAGAGAAAGCACTGGTTAAATCATGTAAAGTGAGCCATCAGTCATCAGAAATGTACTTATATCATAGAGAAAGCACTGGTTAAATCATGTAAAGTGAGCCATCAGTCATCAGAAATGTACTTATATCATAGAGAAAGCACTGGTTAAATCATGTAAAGTGAGCCATCAGTCATCAGAAATGTACTTATATCATAGAGAAAGCACTGGTTAAATCATGTAAAGTGAGCCATCAGTCATCAGAAATGTACTTATATCATAGAGAAAGCACTGGTTAAATCATGTAAAGTGAGCCATCAGTCATCAGAAATGTACTTATATCATAGAGAAAGCACTGGTTAAATCATGTAAAGTGAGCCATCAGTCATCAGAAATGTACTTATATCATAGAGAAAGCACTGGTTAAATCATGCAAAGTGAGCCATCAGTCATCAGAAATGTACTTATATCATAGAGAAAGCACTGGTTAAATCATGTAAAGTGAGCCATCAGTCATCAGAAATGTACTTATATCATAGAGAAAGCACTGGTTAAATCATGTAAAGTGAGCCATCAGTCATCAGAAATGTACTTATATCATAGAGAAAGCACTGGTTAAATCATGTAAAGTGAGCTATCAGTCATCAGAAATGTACTTATATCATAGAGAAAGCACTGGTTAAATCATGTAAAGTGAGCCATTAGTCATCAGAAATGTACTTATATCATAGAGAAAGCACTGGTTAAATCATGCAAAGTGAGCCATCAGTCATCAGAAATGTACTTATATCATAGAGAAAGCACTGGTTAAATCATGTAAAGTGAGCCATCAGTCATCAGAAATGTACTTATATCATAGAGAAAGCACTGGTTAAATCATGTAAAGTGAGCCATCAGTCATCAGAAATGTACTTATATCATAGAGAAAGCACTGGTTAAATCATGTAAAGTGAGCCATCAGTCATCAGAAATGTACTTATATCATAGAGAAAGCACTGGTTAAATCATGTAAAGTGTAAGGGAACACATATGTTTTGACCACCCCTCTAAATATAAATATATATATATATATATATATATATATATATATATATATATATGTATATACATATATATATATATATATATCTGTGTGTGAGTGTGTGTGTGTGTGTGTGTGTGCATCCATCCATCCTCAACCCCTTTCCCAATTTGCACATGGGGTCGGGGTGTCACTTCAACAGTGACAATCATTCTAAGCCAAAGTTTATACTGCCGGGTGGCTAGCCCTGCCATGGTAGTTCATCCTTACCACTCACTCACATACACAGACACACACACCTCTTTGGAATATGGGAGGAACTGAAGTACCCAGAGAAAACCCATGTGATTGCAGGGAAGATATGCAGACTTCACAGAGAAGACACCCCAGCTGAGAATTGAACTAGAGAACCTCTTGCTGTGAGGCAGCAGTGCTAACCACTGCACCATTGTAGCTGCATGTGTGTATGTGTGTGTGTGTATATATATGTGTGTATATATATATATATATATATATATATATATATATATATATATATATATATATATATGTACATATATATATATATATGGTTCTACCTCACATAAACGAAACACCACAACACCGACAATGCAATCACCGACACCACATAACCGACAGTACAAAAACACGAAATCCCACATGCCCGACAACGAAATAACCGACGGTACACAAACACGAAACCTCATACACTTCACACACCACAATCAACAACCAAAACACATTCTCCGTCCAAAAACCACATACACAACACAAGCACACCAAAATCCCTACAAACCCACACTAAACCACACATACACAACTACCTACAACCCTGACCCAAACCCTAACCCTGAGGTCCGTCACTACCGCACACTTACCTGACCTGCTCCCTAACCCTAACTCACTTATCCCGCCCCTAACCCAAACACAATCACTACCGCACACTTACCTGACCCTCTCCCTAACCCTAACTCACTTATCCCCCCTAACCCAAACACAATCACTACCGCACACTTACCTGACCCGCTCCCTAACCCTAACTCACTTATCCCGCCCCTAACCCAAACACAATCACTACTGCACACTTACCTGACCCGCTCCCTAACCCACCCCTATCCCCACTTACCTTACTCGCACCCTAACGTCCGTCACTACCGCATACTTACACAGCCTTTTCCCATTTCGGCATCCTCGGCGTCGGTGCTTTCATCCGTCGGGTCGGTCTTCTGCTTGTCGATCTTCTTGGTCCCATCGCGTCGGTCTTCTGCGCTGTCGATCTTCTGGGGCTCACGATTTCCCTGTCGATGTTCCGGCGTGTCGTTGAAGTGAGGTAGAACCATATATATATATATATATGTGTACTTATATATATATATATATATATATATATATATATGGATTTCCATGTGTGTACATATATAATACACGTACACACACTCACACATAAACACACACACAAGATTTTGTCTTTAAAATGCCCACCACTCAATTATAGATGCCCTTTGTTTATAATGGAGGTCCCACTAACTGACAGTTGCAAATACACAAGGGCTGAAATAACACCCTGTAGGAAAAGCACAACTGAATTACAGACATACAGTGATAGATTTCTGGCCACTGAGTGTTTTGTCATTGATACTGTGCTGCATCCTTATATCAAGGACAGAAGCAACTACAAATATTATAAAATATGTTGTTCTAGTTACTGCAGGAAAACAAGCAACCACTTAAGCAACTGAAGTGAATACAATAGAGATGATGATAAAAGTCAGTAAAAAGTCTTGGCTTTACACAGCATGGCAGAATTTTTGTTACACACAGTGACAATTTTTAAAAAAAAGAGATCGATTTTTAATTGGTTTTCAGTGAAGGAACACAGCAATTTTGTAAGTGTTACCTCCGTGACTGACCCCAAATCTGAAGAAAGAATAAATTTATGAATGACTGGTGTTACTGTCAGTACAACATTTTCTTTATGTCATTTACGGCATTAGATATTAGTTACTACTAAACCAAACACTCATTTTCTAACACCGAATTTGTTTTTGGAAATATTTACTAGCCTCTATATAAGGATTAGAAAGTATAATTGCAGAGTTACCCATATAGTGTATCAGGTTAACTCCTCCACTGGGCATCCCAATTACAAAGACGGGAGAGACAAGAGGCCCTTGCAATGATCCTTATGTAAGTCCAACAATAAAAGGAAGAAAAGGAATCCTCTCTAGTCCTCCATTAAGTGCGAGAGCAATTTGAAACAAAGACAATAAAATTAAGTCAGCTCAAAAGCTTCAAATGAAGAACAGTACCAATGCAATTAGAAAAAAACTAGTAATTAACTAACCATGCATTTCCTTTCTCTAATGCATATATTCCACCATATCAACAAGAATGTGCTCATTTCATAAGAAGGTGTGAAGAATTTTTGAGCAATGAAGTTATACTTGAATCTGTTATGTACCAAAGGAGCACCTGTTACAAGGATTTTTTTTTAATAGTTTTGAATGTGGAGAGAGTAAGACAATTAAATAGTAGTTTTTACATGTCGATGAAGATCCACTTTTGTTTAGGAGCAAGATGTGAGTTTTTTTTTTTTTTCTCAAATGGATGGAATCAGTTAGTCTAAGACAGCTTGGGTTATAAAGTAATTTGATAACAGACATAACTAGCTGCTTTCTTCATGTATTGTGGTGATATATTCTACAGATACAGACATCAGAACATAGGATCATGAGGAACATTAGATACCTAGCTGCATATCTCTAAGAAAACACACCTAAACATTTATGCTTCCATTTTCAAGCACTTGATAAGGCTTACCTCAAAAATCTAGTTGGTCTGTACATGGCAATCCTGGTGTAAATATGTGTCCACCCATTCAGTTATCAAGACTACATTTAAAGAACAGTGAAAGTACTACTTTGTTAGTCTTGCACTGGCAATTTATTCCATAGGTTGGCTCAACATTGAGTTAGTAACCTCAGCCTCCTGTGAGTCTAGATTATTTTTTATGTCGATTTAGGTCCACAGTGGGGGTGTTTGTAGAGCGTCTGTTTTTACTAACAAAGAGAAGATCAAACAGAAATGGGTCCTTCATGGCATAAAAAACAAGACAAAGGTCACCATGGAGCAGCCCATAAGTTACTGAGTATAAGAAGAGTCATGCTAATCTATTTAGATAGTTGAAAGATACAAGACCTTTGATTTTCATGGTAAGGTATCTTTTGGGGCCTTCCTAGTTGAGCAGTTTGCTTAGATTTATATGTACCAAAGGGGCATTATATTCATTGATGGGCCTTATAATCGAAGAAAGATAACCCCTGATTATTTGCAGTAGCTCTGGGCAGTGCTTGAGCATAAAGCACAGCAGTCCCCCATGGAATGTGGTGGCAATGCTATATTTTCTCCTATGCCACCCTGCCAGGGATATGCAAAGAGTTTCTGTTTGTAGACTTACCTGAGTAGGTGATGTACTGTTCAAGTTGTTGTGGACTCAGCTTAGTGACCCCGTCAGAATGTTCATCTACAACAGAGAGACAATAGGAAGAGGGTGATCATTGTACTCTATATCAAGTCAACAAACAATATAAATACAATGCACAGAGCCTTATCTAGACAGTGATGACATGAATTGAAAATATTCACTTCTTTTATCAGACTAGTTTCCAAAAGTAATAATTTTGTCAACTTTCCATCTTCTACAAAAGTAATACTGTTGAGGATGGAAACACTATCGACAAAAGATAAATATCAGAAGAAATAACAGTCTTGTTAAATGCAATGGGAGAAATTTTAAAATGATAAACATTAAGTTATTTACATTACATATGTACAGCTTAAAGAAGAAAGAGAACAAGGCAGTTGATCTTGGAATGGTTAGCATGAAAATATAATCCTGACTTGGTAAGCATTCATAGGAATATTAAAAGGAGAAAGATTTAAAACTCAGTAGATGTGATAGCACTGTGATGTTTTAGAGAATAGATTTAATTAGGGGTAATGATAATGATTTCAAAAGAAAATAATATTAAAACACCAGATATTTGCTGATTGAACAAATAAGAGTGCCACTTTGTATTTATAGAAAAACAAGAGGTTCATTTACAGTTGATTAACAGAATTCTGCATGAAGTCCCTAATAAGATGCTGAGAGACAACAATGCTAAACTCAAATGCCCATCTCAAAAGGAAAACATCTCAAACTCTTTTTTGGAGGAGGGCAAGACCCACTACACCCCCCCCCCCATACTTTTATATGGTCTCACAAACGTGAACATTGGAGAACTCCTTCAGAACAAAGAAATTACTACTGGCGAACACTTAGCAATCATGTCAACAGTGACTACCTTTGGATAACATTGATCAGCATGCTATTTCTTGGTGTCTTTGCTTCAGACTCTTAACACTTGAGGGAATTTGACCTCAGTCACCTGTAGATATAATACCCAGTTAACTTGCATGTCCAAGTAAGATGAAACAAAGGACATATTTAGAAAAAAAATTGGTATCACAGACGCAATCTTTTATGTAGCTGACTTAAAAATGTATGCTTTTTTTCCTGGAAGAAAACGGGAAAAATACTTAAAAATTTTAAGAATATACCCAGGAATGATTCATTGAAGCATTCTAGACAATTTATATATGCATTGTTGAGAGGACGGTTATGACTACTATTTAGTGAGTGTTATTTTTTTTATTAGTTAAATGTTATGCTTATTTTCTAATCACCTTTTCTTTTTCCCTTATTCCCAAAACTATTATAACTAAACATCTCCTAAAACTGAAACATGGCTCTAGTGCTCCTAACAGTTTACCTCGAGAATATCTGCAAATGTCAGAAGGATCCCATCAGCATACTTCTCAACAGATTCCCTCCAAAAGTTCTATGTTCCTACTATCAGGAAAAAAGCATATTTTCATCCCTTCCATAAAGGTGGTGATATAACACAGATATTTTTAATTTCCGATCTATTGCCATTCTCTTCCCTTTCCCTAAAATCCTGAAAAAATGTTTCCATTATCACCTCCTAATGTATCTGCTACTAAACCAACTCATCTCCCCAACTCAACATGGGTTTAGACCTGGCCACAGCACAACTACTACTCTTATTTCCTTCATGGACAGAGTTAAGCAAGCTAGAAAGGTGATACATTTGTATTGTCACTCTCTCTCAGCCTCTCAGAAGCCTTTGATATGGTCTCCCACCCTCTACTCCTCAGTAAACTCTCCTCCCTCGGTATCTCCCTCCAACTCTGAACTTTTTCACCAGCTATTTAAAATGCAGACAACAATCTACTAGATGGCTCAAGTCTTTCTCTCCATTTCTTGAGTCTTCCAGAGGTGCTCTTTAATGCTCCATCTTAGGAGTGCTTTTTCAGTATTTTTATAAATGACTTGCACAACAATGTTAAAAATGGAACTGTTGTACAATATGCAGATGATTCAACCATTATTTGCTCTAAATCAACAACAGAACTTCTATAGATAAGCCAGAATGCCTTTACCACCACTGAAATGTAGATGGCTAATAATTATCTAGCTCTAAATCCTAACAAACACAAATTGCTATTTGCTCCCAAGAAAAACCTATCTGTTAACCAAACATTTTTCACCATTCATTCTCAAAGCTACATCACAGTACAGATTGTCTACCACACTAAATTACTAGGAGTTATTCTTGATGAAAACATGACATTTGACCTTTACAGCCACAATAATAAAATAAAACATACTAGGCACCATCTACAGACATAAAAAGTGTCTTAACTGCTCTATTAAGTGTACTCTTGCCTTAACCTTTCTTCTATATGGTGCTCCTGTCCTTACAAATATCCAGTCCTCCCTAAAAACCAAGCTTGAGTCATGTTACACCAAGGTTGCAGAGTTTGCAACCAATGCAAAATACTCTTCTCATCATAGCATCACCCTAAAATTACTTAACTGGCTTGAACCTCCACATTATCTAGCCTTCCTACAGCTAACCACAGCACACAAAATCATTTACAAACCCTCAGACTGCCCAGCCTTTTTTTTCCCATCTTAACCCACTACTATCCAAACAGGTCACTTAGATCTGAAAATCAACTTCTCCTGCAAGTAGACAAACCTAAACTCCCAGCTGTTGACATGCTTTATTCCTTCTCTATTGCCAAGCTTTGGAATTCTCTCCCATTAGCTATCAGAACTTACATCAATATTTCTTCCTTCAAAAAATTTCTGCGGCAACAACTCTCCACCCTATGGCAATGCGGATGTCTCAAAGCTCATCCATCCATAACCTGACTCCTCATACCATATGTTGCACCTTAATTTACATCCTCACCTCTTCAAAATTTCCTTTATCACTACTTAAAACATATATAACTTGTCTATTTTGCCTTATTATCTGCCTTTGCCTAAATATCTCTCTACTCCTCCACTCCGCCCTAAGAACACTTTGTAAATACTGCTAAATCACTGTTTTATCACCATATTATCTCTAAATGTATAATAATATGATTATTTGATTAGTATGTAATTTGTAACTGCATAAATCTGTACATATTGCGTATTTACACACTTTTTTTCTACTATTGTTTAATACTGTTTTTGTTAATACTGTTTGTATCTACTAACTGTTTTGAATATTATGTACTGTCATACAAACCTACTAATGGTATTGAATTTTATGTACTGTTATACTAATTGCCTTGTGGAGCTTTGCTCCCCGGTCATCCAGTGAAAATGGGCCCAGTGGAATTTTCCAGTAAACAAATGCCAGTTAATATTATTAATTATCATACAGCTTGATGTTTGTAAGGATGAAACACTTTTTTTTTGAGAAAACTGGAGCATCATTTTTTTCAAAGTTTATGGAGGGATCATGAGTCCCTAAGAAAATTTTATGGAACATAGTCTGAATGGTGTGATTTTTTTTTAAACTGAAACTGGTTACAGAGTATTACTTGTTGTGAATGTTACTGCAGAAAGAAGTGAGATATAAAACAGTTTTGTGGATGGATTACAAAAACCCTGAACAAATGTGTCGCTAACTATTCTGGCACCAAACAGGTTCCTCAATTTGCCCCCCCCCCCCCCAAAAAAAAAGCTCTTTGAACTTTAAGTCTCTCCTCTTCTCTCTTTTTTTTTAAACTGTAGATTATGCATGTGATACAAGGAACACTAAAGAATTTCAGAAAAATTGCAAATACCTCTACTGCACTAAACAAAGACAGGGGTCATGATTAGCAGAAACTTTAACACTTTCTGAGTAGGGCAGCTGCCCCTTTAGTCCCTCCCTAGCTATGCTTCTGATTGTGAGTAATGTAACTGTTCAGAAAAATATTTTTGTTGATAAAATGAACATGGATCTTATGACAATGTGTTTAAAGAATCTAACTTATGTATTAAATGGAAGGAAGGAATACAAGTCTTTTTTCTAGTGGAGTGTGGATTGGTTGCAACATCTTTTGTTGAGTATAGTTATGTGTGTTTTTAAAGTAACATCTCCATGTGTAAAATTCTCACATAAGTTTAGAAAGGCAATTGACTGTATAAGGTAGTTAAAGGAAAAGCCCATCAATGCTGCGTGAAATGCTGTGACTTGAATAAGAAAAATATATGTTCATTCCTCCACTGAAGAGTTAATTGTGTAATAGTGGAGGGTATATGCCCACAGATTTGTGCTTCTAGAAGTTGAATATACCATTTGGGACCAACTGTGGGTAAGGTATGAAGTAAGTTCAAACAATGAACTATATGGACCTGAAAGGAAGGCCAAGACAATCCCAACAGCATACGCCTCCATTTAAAAAACGGTTGATAAAAGGGCTGTGTGAGACTAAATCTATATTATAAAGATATCTCTCTGGATTGTGGTCCTTACTTCTAAGATAAATATTTTGTGAAATTCACTGAGAAAAGCCAAGTAGACTACGTTTTGTTTGATTCTTAAATAAAACTTTTTTGATGTATTTTGCTTTCTTGATATATATCTACACACACACACTATATATATATATATATATATATATATATATATATATATATATATATCTTAATACTCACTCAAGGCACTCCTAAAATGGAGAACATCGATATCCGTGCAGTGACTGAGACCCGATTCAAGGCTCCAGAGAGCAACCCTGCACAACCAGGCTATAACTCATACCACACTTTTCGGCCATTTAACCTGGACCGAAACACCAAAGGCGGGGGTGTGTCCATATTCATTAAGGATATCCACACCTCCAGGCTAGTTGCTCAGCATAATGCATAATGGTTATCCAAGTACAACTAACTCTGGGCAAAACTGCAATCCAAATAGTAGCTTGCTATAGATACCCCACCATGCCCCAGGATTCCCACTCCTCTTTTCTTGATATACTGGAAAATATGAGGGTTCAACCAAACACCCTAATAATGGGTGACTTCAACTACCCCACCATTAACTGGGAAAAATATTTGTGTACCAACTCCTTAGTTCAACGCTTTCTGGAATTCATAAACTCCAATGCCCTGGATCAACTTATCCACACCCCCACCAGGGGCAACAATATCCTAGACCTAGTCGTTACCAACATGAGTGACCAATGTTCCACACCTGAAGTCAACTCCTCGTTGGTCCGATCCGACCATAAGCTAATCACCCTTGATATCCACATCCTGCCCCCACCCCCACATTAAGGAAACCATGGTACAAAATGTCTCCAAAGCCAACTTCATGCTTCTTAAGACAGAAGTGGTGAACTTCATGACACGCATGCAGATGGACAATACAGTTACAACTGCTGAATCCTACACAAATGCACTCTATAAGCACTTACACGAGTGCATGGATCATGCTATCGCAAAAAGAAACAAGATGCTATCCTCCAAGAAAAAAGGAAGCCAATCTGGTTGTCCCCTGCCATAAACAAACTTTACAACAGAAGAAAGAAACTGTTGCAAAGGAGAGTAAAATCCCATGAGTGGAGGAGCTCCCTGGTCAGCCTCAGTAAGGAGCTGAGATCCCTTATAAGATCCTCCAAAGCTAGCTACGAAAACAAAATCGCCACTAGTTCTAAAGGACAACCACAAAGCATTCTGTAGCTATGTCAAGAATCTCTATAGCAATACCCAGATCTGCTCTGAGTTACAGCACAACGGCACAAAAATTACAGAACCAACTGATATTGCCAACATCCTGGCAGATAGGCTCAGTGCTAACTTTAACCCCCCCCCCCTCAAGGGCCCATGTCTATACAGGAAGAATGCAGAATCCCTGTAATCACAACTACGCAGATAAAAACTACACTCTCTAAAGCAAAAAACACAGCATTCATGGAACCGGACAACATCCCAGGCTGCGTTTTACACGAACTTCAAAAAGAACTGACTCCCAACTGAAGCACCGTGCTCAATTATAGCCTCGCATCAGGCTTTGTGCCCACTGAATGGTGCACAGCAACAGTTATCCCACTCCACAAAGGGGGAGCCACCACTGATCCTGGGAACTATCGACCTATTAGCCTGATGAGCCTGGTCTGCAAGGCCATGGAACGTATCATCATGGAACTTATAAAAAAAGACATTAGTAACCTCCAAACTCTGGATCCCACCCAGTGCGGGTTTATGAAAGGCAGATCATGCCTCCTGAACCTGATCAACTTCTTTGAGGCAGTCACCAAAGCCGGAGATGAGGGTAAGGTGGTTCACACAACCTATCTTGACCTCACCAAGGCTTTCGACACCATCCCCCATTCTGGAATTATAGCTAAACTCACTAAACTAGGTATAAATCCCTATGTCACAAGATGGGTTGCCAACTGGCTCACTGACAGAACCCACACAGTAAAAGTTGCAGACTCCAAATCTGACCTCAAAGCAGTGATATGTGGAGTACCACAGGGTTCCATCCTGGGACCTCTCCCATTTGGTATCTACTTCTCTGAAGTACAGGCTAACATAGAAGGCCTCTGGCTAATGAAGTTTGCAGATGACTGCAAACTAGGAGCCATAGTCAAGTCCTCAAATGATGTGGACATCCTACAGAAGGGCCTCGCTGAGACAGATGCCTGGTGTCAGAGCCATGGCCTCAAGCTCAATGCAAAAAAGTGTAGTGTCAACCCGTTTGGTAAAAACTCTGCACCCATGAACTACCACATAGGCAGCAATCTACTTAACACCGAATGTGTGACAAGAGACCTTGGGACCCAGGTGGACAGTAGTCTGTCCTTTGATAGTCACATTGCCACAGTAGTCAGGAAGTGCTTCTACATGGCACACCTCATCATAAAAGGGTTCTCATCCAGGAAAAAAGAGGTCGTTGTTCCCCTCTACTTGACACTCATTAGATCCATTATAGAGTACAACTCCCCTTTTGGAATGTACCTCATAAGACATCTGCAGCAGCTGGGAAGGCCAAAGAAGTACCTCACAAAGAGGATTACTGGCCTCAAACAAATGTCCTACACTGACCGCCTCAAAAACTCCAGCTTTACTCCATAGCATATCAACTACTCTGAGGTGATCTCTGCCTAACATATAAAGCTATGTCAATCCCAGAGCTGTTGGACATGATACACCTAAAGAGGTCCCAATCCCTCAGAGCTACACGCTCTAGGGACCTAAACCTTGTCATCACAATAAACAGGACATGCTGGAGGGATAGATTCCTGTCCCAGAGACTTCCCATACTCTGGAACAGGCTACCCATCTATGTCAAGCAAAGCTCTTCATTAGCACTCTTCAAGAAAAATCTTGATGAGCGGATGGGAAATAGGAAATGCACCCCATGGATCACTTCTGTGTCTCTGCTCGACAGTGGCACAGGAAAATTACTTTCTTGGGTAGCGTAAGCTAGGGAACCTTGTTGACTAGGCTTACATAGGCCCTTGGGCCGATGGCCTAAGCCTAGTGCCTACCTATGAACCTATACATATATATATATATATATATATATATATATATATATATATATATATATATATATATGTGTGTGTGTATATATATACATGTATATATATATATATATATATATAGATAGATAGATATAAATATACATACACAATGGATATAATAAGTGTACACACCCCTGTTAAAATGCCAGGTTTTTGTGATATAAAAAAATGAGACAACAATAAATTATTTAAAAACTTTTCCTAACTTTAATGTGACCTATAACCTTTTTAATTCAATTGAAAAACCAATCTATTAGGGAAAAAAATATCAAAAATAAAAAAAAAAAAAACGTACAATAAGCTGGTTCCATTATTATGCACACCCTTAAATTAATACTTTGTTGAAGCTCCTTTTGATTTAATCACAGCATTCTGTCTTCTTGGTTAGCAGCTTATCAGTATGGCACATCTTGATGTGGCAATATTTGCCCACTCTTCCTTGCAAAAGTGCTCCAAATCTGTTAGATTGCAAGGTCATCTCTTGTGCACAGCCCTCATCAGGTCAACCCTCAGATTTTCTATTGGATTCAGCTCTGGCTGGGCCATTCCAAAACTTTAATTTTCTTCTGGTGACGCCATTCCTTTGGTGATTTGGATGTATGTTTGTGGTCACCATCATGCTGAAAGGTGAAATTCCTCTTCATCTTCAGCTTTCTAGTAGATGCCTGAAGGTTTTGGGCCAAATGTGACTGGTATTTGGAACTGTTCATAATTCCCTCCAACTTGACTAAAGTCCCAGTTCCAGTTGAAGAAAAGCAACCCCAAAGCATGATGCTGCCACCACCATGCTTCACCATGGGGATGGTGTTATTTTGGTGATGTGAAGTGTTGTTTTTGCGCCAAACGTACCTTTTGGAATTGTGGCCAGAAAGTTCAACCTTGGTCTCATCAGACCTTAACATATTTTCCCACATGCTTTTCAGAGACGCTGTATTGTTTTGCAAATTTTAGCTGGGCCTGGCTGTTTTTCTGTGTAAGAAAAGGCTTCCGTCTTGCAACCCTACCCTATAGTCGAGACATATGGAGAATACGGGAGATTGTTGTCACATGTAGTACACAACCAGTATTTGCCAGAAATTCCTGCATCTCCTCCAGTGTTACTGTAGGTCTCTTGGCAGCCTCCCTGACCAGTTTTCATCTTTTTTCATCAATTTTGGAGGGACGTCCAGTTCTTTGCAACATCGCTGCTGTCTCATATTTTCTCCACTTTTTGATGACTGCCTTCACTGTGTTCCATGGTATATCCAATGCTGTGGAAATTTTTTTGTACCCTTCTCCTAAATGATACCTTTCAACAATGAGATCCCTTTGTTGCTTTGTAAGCTCTAGGTGAACCATGGCTTTTGCTGTAGCAGGCAACAGAGTAAATGTCAGAAATATCCTACTAACACAGCTGAACTTTATTTAGGGTTAATCAGAATCTCTTGAACTGATGGCAGGTGTGTACCCAAGAAGAATGAATGCTGTAATTAAATCAAAAGGTGCGTCAGCTACGTATTGTTTAAGGGTGTGCACACTTAATCAACCAGCGTATTGTGCATTTTTTTATTTTTCCACTAACAGATTTGTTTTTCAATTGAATTGCACAGGTTATAGGTCACATTAAAGGTGGGAAAAGTTTGGAAATTATTTATTGTAGTCTCATTTTTTTTATATCACAAAAATCTGGCATTTTAACAGGGGGTGTGTATACTATATATATATATATATATATATATATATATATATATATATATATCTATATATATCTATATCTATATATCTATATATATATATATATATATATATATATATATATTACACGTGTGTGTGTGTGTGTGTGTGTGTGTGTGTGTGTGTGTGTGTGTGCACATATCAACTGCTTCTTGTTAAAACAGAATGTATCAAAACTTTAGCAATCAAAAAATAATTTCCTTTTGAGGCCATTAGCTAAAGCTTTCAGTACAATTTTGCATAATTCTATGATGAAGATACACAGCATGGATTTGAAGAAATATTATTAAGTAGGTTTATATCATAGTTGCATAGCAAGACTTAAATGTGGCTGTTGATTAATGGGGTATTAGGAGACAAAACATTTATATTAAATGGCTTCAATTAAGGATATCCAAGTTCAAATATTCTTAAATTAATGATGAATGATATTGTGGGAAAACTTTATAAGTAAACAAGGAATTTTGGATGTTGCATGGGAGAGGTGAGAAGATTGTGCTTCCCAGCACAATATGCCTTGTAGATGACTTTTTGTTTTCTTTTGTAAAGGAAAGGGGTTCGGTGCCAGACAGGCTAAGTAGTTTTGCAGCTGAATGTCCATAAATAGCAAGGCATATAGTAAGACTGGAGAGATTAACACTGGAAATACTCACATGCACACTCAGGGAATTCATACTTATGTAATGGAAGAGAATGAGAAAAAAATTATAAAAAAATGTGTGTGGAATCAAGAGATATTAAATAGTGGAAAGAGTTTCCAAAAAGTATATTAGTTGAAGAGTGTTTGTACTGGCAAACTATGCTATATTGCAAAGTATACCTATATTACAAAAACATAAGGTGTGCATTTTAGGAATTCTTTATTTTACTGCAATATGTGACTATAGGTTATAACTAATCAATGAGAGATTTTATGCACACCATAATAAAAAAGGATTTGTATATTATTAAGCCAATTTTTATTTTTGTGAACAAATCTATGCTATCTCTTTTTAGTTAGAGGGAAAGACTGTGAGTATTAGATCATGGTATAAGGTGCTATGACTAGTACCAGTGAATTCAAAAAGGCTTGTATAATATAATATTAATATAATATTGCAGACACAAGAATGTGGTATAGTGAGATTATGCAAATTATTTTTTAATGTTTTTTGAGAGTCCTGCCTAGAGCTTTTCAAGAGTGAGGAGATAAAATCTAGCATTAGGTGAATTTATATGGCTTCTTGAAACATCAGAAGTTACTTACTAAGGCACAGATGTATTAGCGCATTAACAGAGACAGGTTTCTTTTTTTATTGGTGAAGATGCACATTTAATTTGAGATTATTTTCCTTTCACTAGTTAACATGATCTAACCCATGTTGATGCAATTGTGAATCAGTGAAAGCTAGAACACACAATTTCAGTTGTCTACAAGTAGACAACTGTAGGTTAGTATTGTTGGCTACAAGGTTTAAAAAATATATGCCAAATAGGAAAGACCCCTACAATAAGCCCTGTGGTACACCTCTGGCAATTTTTCTGCTTTTGGAAGTGGCACCTGTGGGTCTAATCACATGGGGTGTTTGGTTTGGTTACGTGCAGAATATATTTATGCTGGAATCTTAGAGGTGATGGTATGTTCCAGAGTTGGAGTGCTTTTGTGGTTTGTATGTTATGTTGTAAATAGTCTTAAATTGTCATAAGAAGATGTTACATCTCATTTAATGTGTGCAATATTGTGCTAGGATGTTGAAAAATACAGTTCATGGGTGACAGGTCTTAGTTTGCAAGCATCTTTCTGTTTAGTGTATACTTGCCAGGATTCAAATAACACTGTGTAGCAGTTATAATTACATATTCATGCCAAATACCACATTTAAATGTAAACAAAGTCAACGCCCCATTGGTCCGATCTGACCATAAGCTAATCACCCTTGATATCCCACCCCCACCCCCCATTAAGGAAACCACGGTAAAACATTTCTTCAAAGTCAACTTCATGCTTCTTAAGACAGAAGTGGTGAACTTCATGGCACCCATGCAGATGGACAATACAGTTACAACGGCTAAATCCTACACAAATGCACTCTATAAGCACTTACATGAGTGCATGGATCGTGCTATCCCAAACAGAACCAAGATGCTATACACCAAAAAATGAAGCCAATCTTGTGGTCCCCTGCCATAAACAAACTTTACAACAGAAGGAAGAAACTGTTGCAAAAGAGAGTAAAATCCCATGAGTGGAGGAGCTCCCTGGTCAGCCTTAATAAGAAGCTGAGATCCCATATAAGATCCTTCAAAGCTAGCTACGAAAACAAATTCATCACTAATTCTAAGGACAACCACAAAGCATTCTATAGCTATGTCAAGAATCTTGATGGCAACACCCAGATCTGCTCTGAGTTGCAGCACAACGGCACGAAAATTACAGAACCAGTGTTATAAAATCTGAACTATCTAAAACATTCTCTTGCATTCATTTTTATAGATTTGAGGTTATGAAAACATTACTGTAGGTATAATACCTTATTAATGTATGTATTTTACTAAATTCTGGTCTTTGATAGGGTGAGTTGTGTCATGTCATTAATTTTAAATTGTTTAAAAGATGGCTATTTAGTTCAGATTTTATAACACTGAAGATGAACTTGTGTCCAAAAGCTCTGTTTTGTAAGTTTTTTATTAAATTTATTTCAATGTTGTGAAGTTCGCTTTTTTCTTTATTAGTATTGGTTGGCTGGCTTTTCTTCACTTTACCACATTGCTCAGTTTCTGTTTTACATTTGTATTATATAATATCAAAGTTGGAGTCAATGACTGCCCACAGTCTGAAGTCCTCCAGACAGCTGTTTGGACACAGGATGTATGTGTCATTTCGATGTCTGTGACTTACATAATGGACAGGAAAGGGGCTAGCACACAGCCCTGATGTATGGCCCTGATCAGTGGACTGAGGATGTAGGGCAATTCACACATTTCAACATATTTAGATGCCAAATATGTGAGCAAATGGTCTACCCACTTGGTGATATAGGTGTTTATGGTCACATCTGACAGTGTTGAGTGAATACCTCAGTGTGGATTTGTGTCAACTGCCTTGGCCTGGTCAAGTTCCAGAGGATGTTAGTGTTGTCATCATGCATGCCCTTGATGAACTCTGAGATGTAACACACATGGATGTAGCTTTAGCAATTCACGTCTTTTTCACATAGCCAGGATATTACCAGTGTCCATTTCGAAAAGGTCCATGATTGCATATTGGTCTACCTCACAGATGAGGAGTGTCAGAATGTGTCTATACATGCATGCATCAAGTGCTGCTCCCCCAACTCAGATGGCTGCATATGATGTATACCTTTCTCCAGGAACATATTCAGTCTGGAGGTTGTGTTGAAGTCTGTATCCAACCATATCAATTAGGTTTATGTTCTGAATCATGCCACAGGCGATCTCTGATGTTGTCATAGCCCATAGATTCTGTATGAAATGCCTGGAAGAAGGTAAGACAGTGCATATTGCCTATCTTGATCTAAAGCTAGGGTTTGGACACAATCCCTCACTCAGGTATCATTAAGAAACTCTCCCAGCAGGGGATTATCCCTTATGTAAATAGATAGTTAACCAATTGGCTCACTAACAGAATACATACTGTGAAAGTTGGTGAATCAACCTCTACTAGTAGAGCTGTCACCACTGGCATACCCCAGGGATATGTGCTGGGCCCTTTACTGTTTGGAAGCTATTTCTCAACAGTCCAACCTAATGAATACAGCCTTTGACTTACAGGAAGGGCTAACACAGACAAATGATTGCTGCAAAAGCCACACTGTCTACAAATGAAAGCAAAAATGTGTTATTATGTTTGCCTTCTGCAAAGTGGAATTCTCTGCTGATTCCAGCATTGACAACACCCCCTTGCTCAAACAGAGTGGCACTAGACCTGAGAACACACACAGATAGCTATCTGAATTTTAACTTCCACAGTGATATGGAAAGGCTAAATAATGTACCTCATAAGTCAGGCCATCGTATCCAGATCTGAGGATGTTACAAGAGCACTGTACTCTATCCTCATCAGAATACTAGAGTATAAAGCTCCCTTTTGCATGTACCTCAACAGACACCTGCATCAGCTGGAAAGACCACAGGGGTTTCTCACCCTGAAAATATAGGGCCTACAAACCATGCTATGATGTATGCGGATAGACTGAAAGCTCTGTCACTGTAATCTGTATTGTATAGGATGAAGTGACTTGTGCCTGGCTTACAGGCCAGTCTGTGACCCTGTCCTGATGGAAATATTACACATCTGGAAATCAGCGAAGACTGGTGATAGTAATATGGTAATAGCAGTGTCTTGCATGCTGGTGTAAAATGCCCTCTCTAATGTCACACACACACACACACACACACACACACACACACACACACACACACACACACACACACACACACACAGATACACAAAGACACACACACACACACACACACACACACACACACACACACACACCCACACCCTAGTTGACTGCAACAAGATTAGAACTCCTACATACATAAAGACACAGACTAGAAAAGTCAGTACTTTACACCAGCAGCATGGCACAAGTGTGACTTTTACAAGGCTGCAGGACAACTTATAGTGGATGACATCAGCAGCGAATGTTGGAGAGATGATGTTGACAGACCTGCATGAAATGTATGTGTAGGCCTGTGGAAGTGTCAAAATATTGGCAATCCATGAGACTGGATTGGTAAATGCAGAATGTACACTTATGCTCTTCTGACTAGATAGACACACACCCACATCTCCCAGTTGACTTCAGTGAGAACAGAACACCTACCCAAGTACACAGATAGAGAACTCTGTATTTTATGCAAGCTTCACAGCACAAGTATGACTTTTACAAGGCTACAGGACAGCTTATAGTGGATGACATCAGCAGTGGATGTTGGAGTGAAGATGTGGGGATGCCATCATGAAATGGATAATTAGCCATGTCTAACTGTCAAGATATTTAAGATCTGCATGTTACCAGACTGATGAGCATGCGATGTGTTGTATTTGGTGACTGTGTTTCCAACATGCAGGTAAACTTTAGGATAGCTTTACAATCTATTTGCAACAAGTGTTTACATTACTACAAGTATTGTAAAATCTGAAGGTGTATTGTCATTATACTGATGTGCATGGCATATAAGACAGCATCTGTTATTTATGTAATGTAGTTGATATGTTTGTGAACAAGTACTGAGAGACCAAGAATTCAACAGATTTATTTTGTAACAATTTATAACATAAAAAGTTTTGAAATATTTGAAATGTTAACTCATTTTTGGAAATTTTTGTTGAAGGATGAGTTTTTATCTGATGTGTTACCGAAATGTTTTTCTAAAGTGTACCAGAGGGGTGGAAGTATAAAGGATATGCTAGCACATGGACGTTTTATTATGCCAAATTGTGCAGTACCTAGTTGTATATTTCAGACAGGTACCTTTAAATGTGGCAAATGTTCAGTGTGTCCACATATAGTTAATTGTTTTAAATACATTAATAATGTACTCTTTACATCTAAAGAAAGATTTTCATGTGAAACTAAGGAGTTAGTGTATGCTTTAAGCTGCCCCTGTAATATGTTTTATGTGGGGGAAACGGAGAGAATGTTCCACTCACATTTTATGGAACTTAGAGACATTAAGAATGGGAGGAAAGAAAATATTATTGCTGCTCATTCTATAGAATCACATAATAGTGACTATTCATTGTTAAAAAGCTGTGTTTTGGAACAAATTGTTTCTTTTTGTGGAGACTATAATATTTTAAAACTTTTATACAAAGAAAGTATTTATATTTTGAAATTTTAATACCATGGTCCCTAAAGGACTTAATGGTGAAATTAATTGGAGATGTTTGCTTTAAGAAATAATTGAATTTATATAATTATTTTATTGTTTTATTGCTTAATTATTGTTAAAATGTGTACTTAAGCAGAATTTGTGATTGGATTTGTATTCCATGAAGGTGTTTCTACACCGAGGCGCTAGAATAAACTGTGCTTTTTTATCTTGTGAAGTCTATTCCACTTGGATCTTGGTTGTTTATTATTTTATAACTTCTGGTAGTTGTGATATACTGAGAGACCAAGGTTGCAGTGCATGGGAGGAGGTAACAGATGGCTGCATTGTAAATGTGTGTAATTTTCTTAGATAGTGCCTTTATTTTGTTTGTTTCCACATGTAGTTTCATGGCATGAAGACTTAATCGACAGTAAACAAAAGTAATACGTGCTATTGTCCACTTTGTATAGCACACCATTGAGCAGCAAGATTGCACAATGGTTGGCAAAGTGTTTCTGCATGTGAGATACACATTTCTTCTTTCCCTGTTTGCATGTAGTTAAGCAATTCAGACATGCGAGCCTCAATGCAAAAATTCTGAGAGGTCCTAATACTGAGGATATGAAATACACTTACTGCTTAGCTCTGTGGCAACAGGTGTAAATCATTGACACATTTCTTTTGGAACCCAAATAATATAGGGTCTAAGGCAGGTGTATGCAATACTTTTAAATAAGTAATGACAATGCAATGAAAATACTCTTTATACTGTACTGACCATGTGCTACTGTGTGCTGAGATAGCACAGCATGTTTAAGCCAAATTGTATGGAAGTAACCACATCACAGAAGAGCCATTCACTGTTGTTTAGCATTGGCACAGATGGAGAAGCCAAAAAGTGAAGGGCTCCATTGGTTCATTTGTCACTTGTAGTTGCTGTGTGATTCCATTTTTTTGACCAAATTATAGGCATTAAAATGGGGTAGATAGGAAATTGGTGAAATGGGTGAAACAGGGGGAAGAACAAAGGGAAAGCAACAGATGAATTTGCATGAGTGAGGTAGGAAACAACCATAGCTATTCAGTTCATCAACAGTGTAAGAGGGAAATACGTGCAGAATATTAGAAGAATTTGGACTGTCAACTCCACAGTGAGGTGACAACAATACAGTCATATTGTATAGCCAATTGGACCAAATTAAGTATGTCAAGAAGACACATGTGCGAAATGGAGAGCTATGCATGGGACAGTATTTTTTATGGTGGGACAGGTGCCCTTTTTTACTTTAGTAAGAGAGGAATGCTGGGTAATGGACATTGGTATTTCTCGGTAAGGTAAGTTGAGTAGGTGAGAAAGCAAATGCAAACAAGACAAGACACAAGGATGGTGAGGGACACAAAAGGATGAAGGACACCATAATTAGGTTGAGGGAGGGGATAATGCAAGTCATGCCCATCAAATACCGGGACAATAAGATTCTAGCCCTCACCCACAGGATTGTCCTCACCATCCCCTTTCTCCACTGGCTGCTGGAGTGGTTTATGTCTCATTCTTCTACAGACCAGGAGGGAGAGAAGACTCTCCATCCAGTGTAGGCATACACCAATGGTACTGTGCATGACCCTATGCACCAACCTTGGCATCTCTTGGCTGGGATGAAATCCTAATCTCCGCCAGTTCTCCAAGAGGATAACATAACACTGTCTGCCAGGGTAGTGCTACTTGAGGGTGCAGGTAGTGCAGATACAGCAGAAGCAGTTTCCTCAGGTTGGGTCCCAGATGCACTGCGCGTTGGTGCCAAAGCCAGTGGAATGAGGGCAGGCTGAGTCCACTAGGGTTGGCCTACCTCCCTGTGCTGTGAACCATTTAGTGAGTTGTTACAGATGGATGACATGGAGATATTTTGGCAGCAAGTAAGAGAAAATAAAAAAAGAGAGATAAGAGTTGGGGTGAGAGACAGATAGATAAAATTAGTACCATCATATGCAACATACAATGCATTATGACAATAATACAAGTATTTTATCTGAAGTTTTACATGCAAGTAAACTTCCTAACAACTACAAACTATAGTTAAATATTGCTTAAAATAATCCTTGCAATGTGCAGATATTGTGCATATGCTTGTTATAATCATACAGATTAAAGTTAACAGCAGGGCATTTATGCCACTTGTGTAGAATTTTATTTTTTTAATTTCTGTATTAAAGAATTGTAGAATGTTTTACTTACTACTCATGATATTTGAACCACAATTTCTAACTACAGTCTTACACTTGACTCCTATAGCTGGTTTGTGCTACAGGATTTTTCATGAATACTTGCTTTTACAGTTAGGATAGGCATGCTTAATTTGCTGCTACTGTATAGAAAAGACATTTTCTTTAAATTTTAAAACTACAATAATAATTATCTTGTGCTGCATACTCTCCACTTACTTCCCTCCATCTCTCTAGATGCTCAGCATGGGTCTGCCTAGTCAAAACTATTTCAGAATTAGCGTAAAAAGAAAAGAAAAGAAAAGAAAAAAAAGAAAAGAGCATTATGCATACCAATCTTGCCTATATTTAGGTTTCTATGTTTTATCAATTCTCTATTAGTGTATTTACACAACTGTGGGATGTTGCTAGTTGGAACTCATCCAGCAATTGGTTGAGTATATCCCTCGTGTGCCTTTTTACGTCATTATACTGGTGCCTGCACTGTTCTACAGTGTGCAGGATGCCAGTCATACTGGATACAGTCTTGGCCAGATTATTCCAAGCCTCTGACCTGCACTAGGAGCCAAAATAGTTACCCTGCAAAAGCCTTTGGCTTTGGCGTTTTACCAGGAGTCCAATAAATATTCTGGACTCCTGAACACCCCACCTCTGAACCTAAAATTGGGCAACTTCCCCTCTAACACCAGACATGTCTAATCCCAAATCAGTGCAATAGCAAATGTTTTCCTACCAATTCCTGTTATCGTGTTTACACTGGTAGTGCTCAAGCCCAAGAAATAATGTGAACCATGTTTGCTGAATGTGAAGCAGAGAGCAACCAGTGACCAACACAGAGAAAAGCAGTTTTGGGAATTGCAAAGTTAATCTGGCACTTGACTTTAGCTTTAGGGCTGTGTGCTTCTTTAACTATTAGGTTATTTAACTTTGCAGACATTTAACTGGGAAATGAATGTCATCAACTGACATGTTTTGTTTGACTTTATACACTGCTAAAATTTATTGTTACAGTGTGGGATTCAAACCTTTCCATAGTGGACAAAATATTTTCTTCCACAGTGGTGATTTTCCATCTTTGCCACAGAAGAAGTGCTTCTCAGAAATTGTCATTAATTATTTATGAATAAAGATGAAAAAATGAGGTGTTAACCATGTATGTGTGTGACCTGACAAGGTCTTTGTGTATACATTAATTTGCATGTGTGTGTGTGTGTGTGTGTGTGTGTTTTATTTAAGTGTGAAGGCCATTCAAGTCCAGATAACAGAATTACTTAAACAGAAACATAGAAGACAGCATACCCTCAGTCATACCTTCAAAACACATTAAGGGTTTCTTATTCCTCATACATAAACTTCATATCAGTTCTACTATTTGTAATTATGCATATTGTGATATTGCAATATGTGAAATGGAACAAGAGTAAAAATGCCTGGAATGTCCTGTATTAACCCAGGAGCATGTGTATGGCAGGCCTACACTGCTGCCACAGGAATAATTAAATAGCAGTTGGATATTTCCATATTCATTAACTTCTGTGTGTTAGTTGTCATGCAATGCTGCTTGCCATATTTGTGCAGTGCCCAATACACAGTTGATACAATGTATCCATTTTGAAATTGTTGACCGTCTTCTTCCACTCTGCAGGTGTTTGATGGCTGCTGGTGTTGGAGAAGCTTCATAACTAACTGTCACACAATGTCACTTAGTGGCATTGTGTGATGGAAAGCAAAAACTGCAACAATGTATCCTTATTGACATTTAAAATGTCTACGCCTTATCTGCAGGTGTTGTCTGCTTCCTGTGTGGGCCACTAGACCAGGTTTGCAGACTGCAAAGCATTGTGTAAATGAGATAAGCAAAGCTAAACATTATATTAATTGTGTTTCTCCATGTCTCTTGTTTGCTGTAAGTCACACATTGCACAAATACTAGCATTAAAAAACTTTCAAAAGGGAAAATTAGGAGAAAGGAAGAAAAGAGCTCTATTAAATAAACAACACTACAAAAAATTTATGATGGTACACATGAATTATTTTTACACAAGTCTGGATTTGAACTCTTTCTCCAGTGAACCTTCAAAGCACAGTAAGGGTGTCTTATCCCTCTTTGCCACAGAAACATCTGTGCAACAGACAATGGAAATCATTATGCATACAAGCAACTTCATCATCCTCCACAGTATTAACAGAAGGTATGACAGTTGTATACTTCTGAATTGTTTGTACGTGTATTCATTTCAGATGTAGTGCATTGAGTGATCCCACAACCATTTCTGTGTACTGCTTGCATAAATGCTGCTCTGTCTTCTCTCTGTGTTTGTTGCTCATTCTTGTCTTATCTGACCAGTAATCTGAGACATGCTATCTGTAAGGCATTCTGTATCTTTCAATATGTGATAATATTAAATGGCAAGAATATAAAGTTGTCAAGAAATGAAGGGGAGGTTGGATGTTACTGAACAGGAACTGTGAAATGTGTGCTGCTTATTTACTTTTAAAACCTTAATACAATTACTTCTACACTTTGTAAGTTTAAAATGGCTGACAGACCCACTGGAGGAAAGGGTGTCTGAACTGATTTTGTGTTTTACTTTTCCTTACCAATAATCATTCACAGTTGCAATCCATTAGTGACAAACACTGAGGGAGTGTGTACACAATGTTTACACCTGCTACACAGAGCCAAACATATGGAATTCAGCAATTCTAATGAGTTCACACCTCATCTGCATATTCACCACACTCACAGCCCTAAATCTATACTATAAAAAAGGAACCAGAAGGTGAGAAGACTTATGCAGATAAAACAGAAGAATATATTACTTTGGGATTTATCTGCACAGAAGACTATTGATCTTGGTACAGTATGCTTGCATTTCTCAATTATATACTGGTTATGTTAATGTCACAAAAAAAAAATCATATATCTACATTATCAAATGCAACTTTTCTCTGTATGCACTTCCAATATAGGTATGTTTATCAGGAGATTTTTTTTCTCAGATGCACAGCATTATCTGTCATCATAAGTGCTAATGTTACAACAGTTTTTGTCTTTACACTGTTCTATTTTTATTTCAGTGAAATGTAAATGTCCTATATTGCCAATGATACAGGAGTGTTAGTCTTCTTGGATGGTCCACATACATCTCTAGGGGAGTACTGGCCATAGGTTGACAGGACTGGCAGTTGTATAACATTAATTGTTTTGTGGCAAATGTGTAAACATATTTTGGGGACAGTTTATTTGATAGTACCTTAAGCAATTCCCTGATGGTTGTTAGCAAAATGTGTAATTTGACTACTGTTTTGGGGTGGAGGTATCCAGTTCCTTTATGTGTTGGCACAAATAAAAAAATGTTTACACAGAGTTTGGCTACTCTCCTGGTTTTGGATCCATCCTTGCTTTGTGTGAGATTGTAATATGTTACAACCACATCATTCTTTTTTATATTTGAATATCTTGACTGATTTTTTGTTTCTCTAGTGGGTAATTTTGAAAAACTACATTTTATGCATTATATCTTTGCAGGCCTTTTATTTATGTGATAATTACATGTATTATCTTTCTTTTGTGTTTTATGTCACCTAGAACTATGGCACTCAGGCATCCTAAATCCCTACAACCACCCCTTCAGTGACCCTGAGAATGAAGACATTGTCAAATCATTAAGGCAACATGGTGCCTTTCTGCTTAAGAGGGGGTGTGGGGATATGTCTGGCAGTATGCAAATTTGGCAGCAGATAGTGGCGGAAGTGAACACAGTAGGTGGCCAGATATGGACATATGGTCAGGCACATCATAAGGGCACAGATATGATTCCATTGGCCCAGAGGAGAGCATGGGCAGTGATCCATGAACAGATGACTACCAGTGGGAGGGGCTGCTACACAGCTACCACTGACAACAAATGTAGAGTTTCTGTCCACTGTCAGGAATCCATAGAGCTCAGTGGAAATGCACAACAGCATGTGATTGATATTTTTGTTGCTGTTTCAGGGTGGACAAGTACATCCTAGGAGGTGCTTCCTGGTAGGCTTACATATCTCATTTGTTAAATATGTCATGTATAGTAAAATAGTAACAGCAATACTTAAGTCTTAACATATGTTTTGGGAGGGATAGTAGTAGATTGGTACAGCTAACACATTCTGGTTGATTCCACATGTTCTTGGGGTGGACGTGTCATCTCAAGTTCTTGTTAAAAAGAATCGTTAATGGACATATAAAGGGAAAAACATTTTAACCCCCCTGTGTTACTATTAATTGTGATAATGGTGTCCTTACATTTTGCTTGACTTCTTCCAGGGCCATACTTCATAGGGACCCTGGAATCATCTGCACATGGTAAGCCAAACATTTTTATGTCAGTACTGATATGTAGCTCAAAGAAATATTTATTTTTATCAATACGTATGATGTGGGTGTCAGGACTGTTGTGTATATTGCTATACTGACTAATAGTGGCACCACTGTTACTTTGTTAGCATATATTAGACTATAGTAGTGTAGGTATTAATTTGTTTTGTTGCTTGTAGGACTCTTACCACCTGATGTCAGAGTATCAGCAGACTCTGATGATGATAATGGTCAAACACAAGCACAGTTCGGGGGTTCAGAGGTTGAATCTGATACCGATGTTGACATTCAACCATCCCCTGTAATTCCATTGGACACAGTCAGTAGCCCTACACCAACTCATTCTAGTCAGCCCTTATATATTGGACAGATGGAGGATGAGACAATCAGGGTAGTGTGATTATGGCAGCTTCAGTGCCTGTCGATTCTGGCCATAGCCAAAGTGTGGGTGAGGTGCCATGCAGAAGGGTTGTTAGGGGTTCTCAGAAGAGACCTGCTCTCCAGCCATCACCTGAACCAAGTGCACCATGGCAGTGCAGGCACATTCCAATACATCCTCCAGAGAAATGCTTAGTGTTGTAGATGATTGATGTATGACTGCCTCCACTGTATTGCCAATTCAGTGTACTGGATTAAAGACACGTTGGAATGGGCGGTGTCTCTAGTGGAACATCTGCTGGGAAGGGGATGGCATCCACATGGATGTAGGTCAGCCACATTATCTGATGTTAGCCAATATGGCCATGCCCAAACATACTGTCATAGTGGCACTAATTCCACTGTTCCATCAGTGCCTCAGGTTTAGCAGGCCATGGGGTCATAGTCCTGGTCATCCTCTTGAGGACAGCTCATTCAGCGGACATCAGTCATGTACAGTAGCAGCAGTCCATCTGACCATGGGTGTGGACATGCCTGTGCAACTCCTGGCAGAGCTAGTTCTCATAGCTGCGTACAATGATTAACTGCCACCTCTACCATGCATGGTTCACACCTGTCAGACATACCAAGATATAGGGCTAGCACAGAGCTTGGCTGTGTTCTTGCAAACACTCACACACCAATTTCACCTGGAAGGCCCATACAGACACATATACAATGGTTACATGGTTCAGCCTTGAGGCTTAAAGCAGATTCTGTCTCAGTGGCCATTTGTTACTTTATCCAAATGTCTTTCTGTTTCTCTTTCTTAGTTACACACACACACACACACACACACATACACACACACACACACTTACCTTTTGTGTCAGTCTATGCTTCCTGCCCCCCTCCCTATAACACACACAATACCCAATGCAAGTGATAACTGTGCCATATCCTTGTTTTCTATTATTTGTATTCATGGATACATAAACTTTGTGTGTGGCTGATGCTCAGGGTGCATAGCTGACTTAGTGCTTAGGATTTCTGTTTGTGCTGCTGTTTTGCTAATTGTACTTTTTACATATTTTGGTCTTACAAAGTTAGACAGTTGATGGTATCAAAATAGTTTTTGCATTGGCATTTTTAAGAATCTTCTAAGGGTTATGAAGCCTGAAAATGAAATGTGTCTCATTAATTTCTAACTTCATGATTTTCCAATACAGAAGTATGAGGCCAAACATAGGACATTTAGTGAACATTAGTACTTTTGAGAGGTATGAATGTGTGAATCTTTGATGCCTGAGACCTATTATTCAGTAGAGGACACATGTATTCACATATGACTCTGCAGTCACATGTTGAAGTCATTGCTGTACAAATCACTCACATTTCACTTACTTACATTACCAAGTAACAACATGCAAGGATATGCCATTCATTTGTATTATTACACTGTTCTGTTTAATACACCAGATTTAACACTAACCTTGTAAATCCAGCAGCTGCTACAGTTTTAGTTCAATGCTGAGTCTGTCTGATGCTAGGAGTAGACAGCCATTACATGGATAGGTAAAGTTTGCGATTGTTGCCTGGCATCAGTGTTTTAGCCCATTAGGTGGTGAGTGACTGTGCTGTACATTGAAAAGCTCTGTACACCATGTAAAGCCACTTACTGAATACAAAACAATGCCTTGCCATGTGCGTCATGGCGTGATGCACACAGTATTTGCAGATCATGTAGGGTTTATTACATCTGCTCAACTGTTTATATACTTTCTCAACTTCATGCAGTGTTTTACAAAATGTTGCCCTTTCAACGGCTTTGCTTGCACTGTAAAGCTGCTGTTGATTTTTGATAAAGCAAGCCACTGAAGGAAACTAATAAGCTGCAGGTTTTTTTTTTTTTTTTTTTTTTGGTATCAATGAAAACCCCATTCCTCATGTGCAAATCTGGAGGTAGTGCAATGTAGTTTAGGTCATTGCTATCATGAAAGTACATACACTACTGGTAAATTAATAAATAATCCACCTATCTCAACCCAAAGTTTAATCCAATAATATTGATCAGCCCAGTAATACAAGTGGAATATGTTTTGCCAGTAATTACACTGATCTTTTGACATAGAACTGCTATAGCCCACTCATAATAAATTACTGCAAATTCATTTCATTCTCAGAAACCTCAGAATAACATTTCCATTCTCTAGAGAAGAAAAAGTAGCAAGAGATACTTTTTTGCTTTCAAATTTTGTTACCTGGATTATTACCCCTCAAGAGTCAACCAACTTGAAAGTTGTTTTATATGACCACGCTGTAAGAACAGGCAGTTTTGGTTTCTACTTGGCAAATCTGCCTTCAAGTCATAACCTTGTGACAGGACTCTCAGAATATTCCTGCTGCCACATGAAACCACTTGTGAATGCATTTCAAAAATTAATAGACATTGAGTGAATTTAGAGACAAAACCTGAAATTTAGCAGATTTTCATCTCAGGAGGCAGTTCTGCACAAACTAAGTTATGGAAAGTCTAATAATTTGCCCCATACATGGGAGCAATATGCCTGTGATATGTGCATTTTCACTGTTTAATTCCATATGCATTTAATTCTCTTATCTTGTGACTGAAATATATACACATTTTATGTATCCTGCCTTTTACAAAGTCATATGCATTTAAATATTTACTTTTAATCTCTTCACTTGTTCCATTGAAATAGATGTACATGCATATAATGGGCTGGATCTTACATATTACATATGTAAGGGCTGTGAATGTAAAGGGTCTTTGCACCAGCTATTAAACCAGACAAATAAATTGATATATTCATAACTATTATGCACTATGTAGGTTGTTTCATATTCTGAGCATTTATAAATGTGCTACGTCTGGTCTTAATGTTCTTCTCGTTGCCTTACTCCATTTGCTTTCCTGGTTTCAGTCTGAACTACAAGTCTCTTTCAGTTTGCTTTATGAAAAGAAAATTAAATGAATGCATTATGAACAATGCAGATACATTACATTCCTTACATCTCTTCATTATTTCTTTAAAAAAATTCCAACTGAAATATAATTATTTTTAGATTCCAAGTTAAGTTTATGATTTGTAAACTCTGAAACAGATATATATATATATGTACTTTATTTTTGCAAAGTGTATCTTCCAGTGCATGAGGCATGAAATATCTATATAATCATTCCCTGTTTTGCAGATGAATGACATAATTAATTTGCGCAGTACAAACTACTTCAGGAGTTGAAGATGATTTTAATTGGTTTGCAAATTATAAACATGCAACCATTTTAGCAGAATAAATTATCAACCTGTATCCATCCTCAACATGCTTCTACAAATCCTCAAATTCCTGACTCACAGGGACGAGGTTCTTTTAAATTTCTACTATGTGAAGTTGTGCGACCAAATAAACTGAGTTATGATTACTTTGTGCCAAATGAACCATAAGTGTTTGCAGTTATTTTAACAGCACAAGTGTTAAAACATTTTCAAGATATTAAATTATGAGGGCTCATTAGACTAAGATTTGTGTACTGCATATATTAGCAATAACATATTTCTTGAGAAAGCTCTTCCTGCACATAGTAGCCATATTTTCATGATGCTGAGAAGATTTGTTCATTGTGTATAAGATGGCTATTTCTCTAACTACAACATCATTTACATTCACACATCCACACATACACAGAATGATTATAATGCCCAATGGTATCATGCAGAGAAATTAATACTATTTTTAAATTTTAAGTTGCACTCAGTGATGATCTTGAAAACCTTCACAAGGGGCTAGTCATGTTGTGGTCATGTCCAAAACAGCACACAGCTATCAACATAAGTGTAACTTGATAGTGTTGCAAGTATTACTGTTTATAGTCTTAATTTTTCCAAGAAAGGTCCAGTTAAGGTTTTTTCTCAACCAACCTGTTAGATGAAGAATCATCTGCTCATGGTATATTATTCCTCTATGTGTGTGTTTCTAAGTGTGTGTGTACACCCATTTTAAATAGCAGTGTACAAAGTGAGACAAAGCATTGGCTTAGCTGGAAAAGGGTTATTGAAAAGATCGGCATTGTATTTAGCAATCTGCAAAGTCAAATCTGTGTTCCTTAACTTGAATTTTTTCTTCTTTGTCTAGTCAATGCTCATATTACTTTTCATCAAAGCAGCCCAGTAAGAGGAGATTCAGCAAATGTATGTGCTGGTATGGAGCAATACTTAACAGTGCTGAACAAAAAATATTTTCATTCTGTGACTGTACAACTCAGTGTGACCTGCACTTCACACACACCAGCCACTTTTTGGTATGCAGTTGCAGAGAACTGCCCAAGTGTAACACATGATTATGCCATACATAGAAGTACAACCTTTTGCTGGAATTCACACTGAGAAATGTAGTTGTGCCTGCAAAAAGAATGCATTTCTGCCATTCATTTCTTGTAATACACTGCAGTATTAAGTAAAGATTAGAAAGACTAGGATGACTTATCTCAACAGCTCTGACAAATCATACTGCAAGAGTATGCTAAATTTCTATGTCAATAGATAATGCCAGTAGATGATGGAGCAGTGGAAATAAAAGGATGTTATCAAGGGAGATATATCCTTATTAGGATCTAGGTTTTGTAGTTATTCGGACTGAGAGAAATTGATTGTTTGAGGCATGGTTAAGATGGCTAACAGAGCAACTGTTGAAAGCTCTGTGACTGAAAACTTTTCTCTCTCAGAAAATATAATCAAAAAAATGAAAATTGGAGTATGTGTTAGTTAATTTTATTCACTAATAGAGAAAAGATTTATACTTCAAAGTTCTTCAAAAGTTGAAATTTTCCTGTCAGAATTTCAACTGCTTGGTTAAGAGAGAGGAGACTTCAACATGAGCCAGTGAAGAAACTCTTGCCTTTAAAAAGATACCCAGTCATTAATATCTAGTATGCAGGATCTATTACTTAAATTGGACAAACTGGTTACCAATATAGAAAGTTTCAAAGAAGAGATCAGAAAAAAGATGGAACATTTAGAAATTTGTATGAAACAAAAAAGTGCACAAATCGGCAGTATGGAAGAAGCTATAAATGATCCTGAAGGGAGTAAAACTGAAGACGAGTCCCAGACTAAATTTCTTTTAAAACAAAGCAAATGGCTCATAAAGCTGATGATTTAAAAAAGAGACTGAGATGAAATAACATTTGAATTTATGGTATACCTAAAAAGTATGAGGGAGACAATATAATAAACTTAACAACCTGGCTACAAAAAACAGTAAATCTAACTGAAACTTTATGTTTTGGAATTGAATGGGGCTCATAGATCCCTGAGAGCAGATTCAAAGAGGGAAAACTCAACAACCACAACTTCTAATTATAGTTAAGTTTATGTTTAGCTTAGAAAATGATTGACTATTAAAAACAGCATGGTCCAGTCCCCATATTAAAAAAAGGTGAACATGTAGTCAGATTTGACAAGGATTATTCCAGTAAACTAATGAGTAAAAGAAAATCCAGCTTACCACTGATCAAGGAACTTAAGAAAAATATTAAAGCCATCCTGTAAAGATCAAATTATTTATTTCTGAAGGAACTAAAATATTTGACACACTGGAGGAGGCACTCACTATTGTCAACAAAAGTGAAATCCTTAATACTGAAGAAATGGATTTGAACAGTATATCCTTTAAGAGCTAGAATGAGCTGAGTTCATGGAAAACTGCTTCTAAAATGTAACAGCTTAAAAACAGGTAACTTTTATTCTCTGACTGCAGAAGTTCTCTTTTCTGAAACAATAGATTTACCCTTTAAGGAAAATGTTTGCACTGGACATTAAGCTTCAAAAAGATAGCCAAGTATATATTTATATTTTAAGCTAAAACATTTTTCATGAAAAGGAATATGAATGGTTAGGTCATCCACTTTACTATATTTACAGTGAGAGATTTAATATATTTCATTTAACTAAACTTATAAATGTATTTATTAAACAAATTATTCCTGTTAAAGAATGCCAGTGAATTATAAGTAATAGAACTGGTAGCCTTAAGACTATATATGTTAAAAATATTATTTTATTTGTTTAACCTTGCTTAGTATATGAATTTCTGGGTTATATGAATGTCAGATCCAATTGGTATGCTGATTCAAAGCATTAAACTGCTGTTGATTTAGTATTCTTTACTCTTGTGTAACATGTTCTTTTCACAGGTAGTTTAGGAGCAAGTAACACTTGAAAATTTTGAGAACAAAAAATGTTCCAGATGTGAGAGAATGCATGATTTTTGCTTACCTTGATTCCTCTCTTAAGCTATTCTGAATAAAACCAAGGTCAAGGTTCATCACTGATGTCTGTGAAAACATAATGGAACTTTCTTTTGCTTTCCTTTATTGAAGTGCATATGTAAGAAATCTACTCAAAATAAGATTTTTTTTGTTTTCTTAGAAGTGAGGAATTGGTAAAATAAAAGCTATAGTAATGGTTATATTGAGCTTCTGCTGACATATATTTGTATACATTTTGCTGAATGTTAATAGCTTATGCTGCAATATTAACTAACTCTACTTATTTATTAATAGAAATAAGTAAAGTTGGCAGTTTATTACTGATTAGAACAGTTTAAAACAGCTAAGAAGAATGAGAAACTTACACCAGCAATTAGAAGCTGCTGTGTGCTGTGAGTTGTCATTTTCCTTTCAAAAGCTTCATTACAAACTAACAAGGAACCTAACTAAATTTAACTCTGTGAATTTCCTAGATACCCTAAAAAGATCAACAGGTCCAGACTAAAATCAGTCCTTCTAGACTAAGTAGAGCACTTCAACTCAACATTTCTTAATATACTTAACAGCCTTGCACCTCTTTGGCTAAAATGAATCAAAGTAAATCATGCCCCATGGCTGACTAAAGCTACTACAGAAACTATGAACTTCAGAGACAAGAGCTTGAAACTATGGTTAGCTAACAAAAACCCTACTGATTTGTTGAAAATTAAACAACTTTGAAACCAGGTTAAAGAAAAAAAAAATAGCACAGATGAGAAAAATCACTATCTGAAATTTCAAAATGAACATAAGTCAAACCCAAAGGAATTCTGGAATTCTATCACATCATTACCAAATCCATGTACAAAGAATAGCCATACCTATATCCATACAAAACTTCATGAGAAATAACCACTATCTTTAATTCTCCCTTTTTAATGCTATAGCACACATCAACTGCTTCATTTCCTCCTTCTCATAACCCCATCAACCCTGCTACTCCTTCTGAAGTACCCAGCCACACTACTGCCACTACACTATCCCACTCTACCAACTCTTCACCTTCACTCACTTTTACACCCGTCCCAAGTGCCACACTAAAAAGACTACTGCTTAAATTCAAACAAAGCACTAATGATCCCAACAAACGACCCATAGAAATCTTAAAATTAGCTGCAGAATCTGTTGCCTACCCTGTATCTATCCATCTAAACAAATCTATCCAAGCATGTTGTGTCCCTAAAATCTGGAAGAAAAGCTTATATTCTTCCTGTTCATACAGGAGACAATAATTCTCATATCTGAGACTTCTGATCTAGTGACACTCTCTCTCTTTCCAATCTCTAAGATCTTAGAAAAAATGCATTCACACTCAAATCCTACACTTTCTTCTATACAACAAAATTCTCTCACACACACAGCATGGCTTTAGACCAGGCTGCAGTAACACAGCTGCCCTGATATCCTTCATGGATACAAACGGAATCCTTTCAAAAGCTTTTGATACTGTCTCCCACCCCTACTTCTAAACTAACTCCCTAAAACTGGCCTCTCTCTATCCTCTCTTAACTGGTACTCTAGTTATTTAACTGACATATAACAGGCTGTTAAATTGCAAGGTTCCTTCTCCCCATATATCATGGCTTTCCCAAGGTTCAAGGAATAGCACAGGTTACACTACAGCAGGATTGAGCGAGGCCCAAAAGTAGGGAGAAATAGGAAGATCAGGAAACGTCTGAAGAAGACATTTGGACATGGGAAAGAAAGAGATTTATTATGGTGTAATATTTATGCAAAGGAGAAAGCAAAACTATTCAATATAAAAGAAGCAGCACCAAAGATATTTGAAAAGAAATACAGGCAAAGGAATCCAGACATGGACAACTTTATAGTACAAAAAATAAAAAGACAGAGGAAAAGTAGAAAAGGAAATTAGTAATGGAGAAGTTAAAGAAATAGAAAATGCAGTCATTGTATACCTGCAAAATGAAGGATTCATTGTAGAAAATCTAATTCATAAAGCACCACAACAGGAAAGAGTAACTGATATCTAAATTAAGGGGAAATCAGTGGAACAGGAAGCGATTGGTCAGGTGCCATATGAAGATAATTTAGAGCCTTCCACAGGAAACCAGTTTAAACATTCACTTGAAGCTAGACAACAAGGGAAAGAACAGGAAATAATGGAAACTCTGATGCAGTCAATGTTGAGGAGTGATAGGCCAGTGAGTTCCCATATGACAGAGCAATGGATGGCACAGGATGAAGTTGAAGAGAATGTGCCACAGGAAGATACTATAGAATCTTCTATGAAATGCCTGCAGGAATTGGAATACAAGTGATGTGCCTTTAGTTTGGAAGAAAATGAGCTAAGAGAAGAGTTGCTTGATTTAATAGACATAGACAGCTATATCAGGATCAATGAAAGAAATAGACTACAGAAGGTTAATAAAACCCAAAAGGTCAGAAGTTTGATAAAACAAATGAGCACAGTAATTAGGATGGTTCATACAGACCCGTATGATATAACAGAAGTAAACAGGATATATTACTGTGCAGCTAAATTAATAACTGAAAAAGGTCTACCACAAGAACTCTGGGTAGTGAGGGAAAGCTAGGGGAGAAATCGAATACCATAATGGAAATATTGAATAGAGAAAACTATAAAGCAGTTTAAGACAATAAGTGTCACTGTTAGAAGATTATAGAAGAGGGAATAGATCAACAGAAATACTATGAAAAATAGATGTGATAAAAGCACAGCGCAATATTAGAATAGACCAGGATCTATCATGCACTAATGCAAATAAACTAAAAAATTTCAGCACAGGCATAAAGACATAGAATATACAAAAATAAATATAAAGAAAAGTACAAAATAAGCAATTTATTGATTACCCAAAAAAGTGTTATACAGAATTGGGAAATAAGGTAAAAGGAATTGAAAGACCGCCAAAAAAAGAAGAAATAGATACATTTTGAAGAAGTATCTGTGAAGATCCTGTGGAACATAAAGATGATAAATGGATAGAAGCTGTTAAAGAAAGAACAGGTTCAAAGGTACAGGATATGAAATGAGATGAAGTAACAGTAAGAGAGATTGAAATAAAGTTATGAAAAGCCTCTAATTGGAAAACCCCATGCCCAGATGCAGTACCTAACTTTTGGCTGAAAGTGTTAACATCTTTGCACGAAGATTTAGCCACGAGTAAGAATTATTTATATGAACACCCCACAAAGACACCAACCTGGTTAACAACAGGAAAAATATTGTTCCTACTTAAGAATGAACTTGCAAGCTACCCTAAAAATTATAGACCAAGGACTTGCCTTCTGACGATGTATAAACCATACATGGGAAATGATGGTGACAGAGTTTATAGTCATTTAGAAGAAAAGTCAATTATGGCAGTAGAACAAAAGCACAATAACAGAAAGTCATATGGAACAAAGGATCATTTGTTGTTAAATAAAGTCATAGTGGAGAATTGTAAAAAGGGGAAGAATCTAAGTATGGCATGGATTGACTAAAAAAAAAGCATTTGATAGTATCCCACATTCATGGATAAAAGAGTTCTTAAAATGTGTAAGATACACCCTACACTGATTGTCTACATTACAGTCACCATGAAACAGTGGCAGACCATTTTGCAATTAAGCCATGATAAAGGACAAATTACTATTCCAGGGATAAAAATTCAAAGGGGGATATTCCAGTGTGACTCTCAGTCAGCACTGCTATTCTCCCTTGCCATGAACCCATTAAGCTGTCACTTTAATAGCAATGTGTAAAGACTTTTCATGTATTTGTCTATGATTTACAACTGTATAGCTCATCAGATGAGGAACTGAAATCACAACTGCAAGTTGTCAAAACTTTTTCAGATGATACAAGAATGTAATTTGGTCTTGATGAATGTGCAAAAGCAGCCTTTAAAACAGGAAAACTGCAACATCAGGAAAACATCAGTTTGGGGAAAGAATGTGATATGAAAGAATTTGAGCAAGAGGAAATATATAAATACTTGGGAATTGATGAAGGATCAACAATAAAACATGAACAAATGAGAATAAATCTTAGTAAGAAATATTTCAGAAGACTTAAAGTAATCTTAAAAAAAAGCATTGACATCTAGGAACAAAATTCAATATATAAACCAATTTGCTCGTCCTAACTTACAGTTTTGGAGTGAATGACTGGCTGCAAAATGTGTTGGACAGATGAGATAGAAAAATAAGAAGGGTGCTTCATGTTGACCAAATGATTTATAAAAATCTGTGCATACCAAGATTTTATATTCCTCATTCTGAAGGAGGGAAGAGCCTCCTTGAAATTGATTATATGTATAGATCTGCAATCGTGGGACTCCACACATAAATGCTGACCTCACAAGACCCAAACATAGTGAAAGTTTTGAAACATGAGCAGAATAAATCTAAGATGACTTCTCTGCTTAATTTAGCAGAAACATATCAGCATGAAGCAGGAATGGAAATCAGACCAGAAGTGCTTAAAAATCAGGCAGCAACTGAATGTGCCAAAAAACAAAAGAAAGAATATAAGGTAAAGAACCAGATGAGAAGGCAAGAAATGTGGAAAAAGCATACATATAGTTGCAAGTATAGAAAACTTCTGGAAGAACCTCATGTTGATCAGGAAGAATGCAGGAATGGTTAAGGAGAGGCAAATTCAAACCAAGAGATAAAAGGTTAATATTGGCAGCCCATTATAGTGGGCTACGTACATGTTGGTTTATAAAGTCCATTGAACATGTGGGAGAAACAGAAAAATGTACGTTTTTTAAAACCGAATTGAAAGCAGTTGCACACCTTGTTGCAAGTTGCAACATACTAATGGCAATAGGACTGTATACTGAAAGGCATAATAACGTGGCAAGATTGTTGCACTGGGGATTGTGCAAACATTATGATACTGAAGTGGCTGAGAAACGCTGGAAACATGAGCCACAACGCATCACAGAAAATGATGAAGTTTATATCACATGGGACCACCCATTACCACAGTTCAAAAGATAGATACTAGAAAACTGGATATAATGGTTCAAGAAAAAAGACAAGAGTAGCATTGATGATTGAAATTGCCACACCCAGTGACTACTGTGTCTTGCATACAGAGACACAAAGTCATACCATATCAGGATCTGCAGGCAGAAACCAGAGCAATGTGGAAGGGAGATACCCAGACAGCTCCAGTAGAAGCAGGAGCAACGAGTCTTATAAAAAAGAATCTACAATTATAATTAGATACGTTACCAATCCATGTAACTCTGTACAAATTGCAGGAGGAGTCATTACTGAGCACATTGTGGGTGCTCAAGAGCATTTTTGGCTGACATCAAAAGATTGAAACAATACTAATTTCATGAACTTCAATGGTACATTGACTTAGGAATGAAGTCCGTTCCCGTTATGGTAGTAGAAACCCAAAAGACTTGGAGAAATTAAAAAAAGAGTTCCCAAGGTTCTATATTAGACCCCTGTTATTCAGCATTTTTATTAATAGTTTCCACTAGTCTCTAGGCTAAGGCTCACTTATTTAATATGCTGACAACTCAACAAGTATACCAACTCTAATTCCATAACTGAAGTACGGCAATTAACCTAGTCAAGCGGTTACCACTACTGAGACATGGAAGCATAACAATCACCTATCCCTCAACACTGCCAAAACCAACCTCATTCTCTTCACACTCATGAAATTTATCACCCCTGACAAAGCCCAGTCCACTATACTCTCACACAGTAACTCAGTCATTGAGGTCATTAGTCAGAAAAAACTGCTGGGATTGGTTATAGATGAACATCTGAAATTCAACATACATATACACCATAGCATCAGCAAGACCCAGGAAAAGCTCGGGATCCTCCATAGGCACAAAACATCCTTACCTCCTTCACAAAACATGTACTTGCTTCCGCTTACTTACTAGCTTCCTTACACTATGGTGCACCTCTACTTACTAATCTCTCATCCACCCTAAAAGCTAAGCATGAAACTTGTTACAACAAAGTCGCAAAATTTGCTTCTAACAGCAAACATTTTATCAAGCACTGCACTGCTCTGCACTCTCTCAACTGACTTGAACTGCTTCACTACCTCTCCTACTTGCAAGTGACTACAGCCCACAAAATAATTTTTAAACCATCAGACTGTCCTGTGCCTACCAACCAAGTAGGGTTTGAAGATATGAGAATCAGCAACTTTTGTTGGTACAAAAACAATCCTGTCTGCTGGACAGCTTCTATATTGTTGCTCTCTAGCCAAGGCCTGGAGTGCCCGAACCTCTGACTATTAGAATTACAAAAAAATCCTGACACTTTCAAAACCTCGCTAAAAGCTTCTGATCTTCCAACTGGAACTGTACCTGCACCTTGTCTCCTTCACTCAAATCACAGCCTCTGCATAACATAGGTATTCACTGTGGACATGTAATTTACTTTGAGGTTTAATAGCTTACTACTTTATGCTGTCGGAGTTATCTACACTAATACCAAGTGTAAGCCTCACTATTATCTACTGTTAGAATGTCTATTTATTTAAGGAAAACACTACTGAAAACTCCTGTTGTCCACCCCGGCAGTAAAACTTGATAATAAAATCAAAACTTTAATAAAAAAGAATATAACATAAAACAAGCAGTCCTCAGTCTTCCGATAAGTGCTTTCGGCAATTATGCCTTCCTCAGATCATAAAAAAAGACTGTTCAGCTTTTGTATTTATAAGGCATCACAGCCATTAATCTGTGACACACCCTTGTTGCAAACCAAAAGGAGGCCAGCTAGCAAAGAGGTATAATTTCCTTCATTATAATTAAAGGCGCAGTACTTCTTTTTACTACGAGATTGCATATGAGAAAACTAGTAGCTATGGATGTGAATGCATTATATGAATGAAGCAACATTCATGTAAGCTTGCTGATCGTATTCCTTCTATTCCTAAGTGCAGGTTTTAATGGCACAATGGTATTCAAGCCTGGTAATCTGTTCGCTCTTAAATTAATTATCCAGCATGTTTCCCTTAACTCTGTGCGATTATAAACATCGCCTCCTCTTGTGGTCTGATAGACAGCCTCTATGGCCTTAAATACAAAGTGATGAGAAGGATAATGCAGTATACGGGCTGCTAAGGCATTATTGGGATTTTTCTGTTTGATGTCTCTTAAATGTCTAAGGATACGTTCCTTAAGACATTAATCTGTTTTGCCAACATAGAAAGCACTACATTGGCAGCAAGTCACTAAGTATATACTGTGGGAACTAGTACAATAAGCATAAACATTAAAATTGTACTGTTGCCTGGAGTATGGATGTACAAAAGTATTGGAGCTGTCAATGGAGTTTGCATCTCAGGCATTTGAAAGTGCCCTTTCTGTTAGAATTGGGCCTATTTCTTTCAAAACCATCTGCCTATTTATTTAAGGAATGTGGAATCGTGTCATATTACAATTTAATTCACCTGTTAGAAATATTATGCACTGTACTGAATCATGCCGATTTGTTGTCAACTCTATTTAAAATGCTTCATTTGGCTGCATATAGCCCTGTAATGAATTTACTCCAGTTATATTTACTTCATGTCTTACTATTGCTGTATATACTCCTGTAATTTATTCATGCCAAATGAATTTGCTTCATGTCATTCACTTGTTATCCATCTATTGTATGTTTTTTGTTTCATGTTACCTGTGGAGCTTTTCTCCCTGGGCTTTTGCACCAGTGGACTATTCCAGTAAGCAAATGTGAATAAATTTAAATAAATGATTTTCACATGTGGTAATCAAATTTTAATGTCAAGATGTGAAGCTTAGATCAGAACAATGGTTCACAATGGCTAAAACACATTCAAATAAAACAAGCAGGAATTCTTTACATATATATATATATATATATATATGCATGCATACAGTCAAGATAGCTTGTAATACTAGAATAAAAGGAGCAAACATCTTATGAATATGCATATGCACAAGGAATGATCTTATGAATATGCATATGCACAAGGAATGACATCTGCTATGCAAGATTAATAAAAGAGCAGTATCAGTAATATACACATCCTGTAATCACTATCTGAGATCTGATGATTAAATACCTCTTTGGTATGAGATTTTAGAAATACAAGATACATAAAATAAGGAAGAATATTATTGGGCAAATAAGGGAAAAATATGTTTATATATATATATATATATATATATATATATATATATATATATATATATATATATATATATACACACACACACACATACATATGTCTATTAGATTCACTAGTGCTACCAAAAATAACTTATTTCATAAGTCAGAACTGAAGTGCTATATTGCTGAATCAGTACATAAATTTTGATAAAAAGTAAAGCAGAGTTTTCAATATGTTGGAACCTGAGAAGGGAGGATAGGATTTGAATTAAGCACATTGTAACTTTTGAATACAATACAAACTGTAGAATTTTTTTTTGACTCCATAAAAATAGCAAGACATTTTCTTTGACCTCCATAATGTACATATTTGTATTAATTAATTTAATAAGCTAAAGGATTTAACTATTTAAGTTATATTGAGAGTTACATAATTTTGCCATATGGACACTTGTAGTTTTAAAATTAATCCAGAACTTTTGTTGGATCTAAAAATATGTATCTTTTAGCATGATGAAAATATACTGTATGCACAATTATTTTTCCTTTTGTATAATATTTTAATATGATAATATTCCCTGTCACCTCTGAATTTTGCAGATCTCTCTCTCTCTCTCCAGGTCCCTATTTGCTCCACGTATTTAGAGATTTAGTTATAATTATGCAGAATGAGTGAATAATTTATAAATATTTAATGGATACATTATATTACATAAGTAGGTATATAGTACAGTATTTCTTTGATTATTTAATATTTGTGATTAATAGAACAAGTTTACAAAATGTATGTAGTAATGTGGTGGTTTTAAATGGCAAAATATATAACAATTATTAGTCTTTTATTATTTTCAACCTATATATAGTATAATTATTTGTAAGTCGCAGTAATTTTTCGCTGATTTTTTGATGAATTTTTTAGGTATTGGTAGATAGTAAGATAGTATAGTAGTTTGTCTATTCGATAGACAAACTAGGAACTTTGGTATCTGTGGTAGGTTGTGTTTTATTAGTGATATATACAGTTACAGTTGCCTTGTTTTTATTTACAAGTTGTAGCAGTTTAGTTTACTAAAAGGAAGAGCTCAAAAAACGTTAATGTTAAGACAATGAAATACGGTAGAGTCTTGTATACAATTAAATTAATATGGTGAATAAATGTGTTGTATTGTGTTTTACAAGAAATCTTTAAATACACAGTATGGGTAGATTTAAAATATTACCTATTACTGTAAATGAAATATATAATGGCGACAAAAGGAAAACTGAGATATCTAAAATTAACTACAAGAGGCATTATATTCTTGCAAGAGACTCACTTGATAGACAATATTCAAACAACTTAGGTTACAAAATTTTATCATCTGCTTTTTTTTAACAAAGAGAGGAGATGAACTGCTCTACTTTTGAAAAATCTACTGTAATGCCCAAGATCATGGAAACCATTAATGACCCCAAAGAAATGTATACATTTGTAATTATAAAATAAAATGGCAGAATCTATACACTAGCTAATTTTTACTGGATCCCTGAAATAGATGCAAGAGTGGCTAAAGATCATTTAAACTTCCAACAAAGTAATTGAAAGGGTTGTTTAGTTCTAGCAAGGGATTTTAACTGCATATCTAGTATACAAGATAGAAATGAACAGAAGAAAGTTAAAATTCTGGCATCAGCTAAAGCACTAAACAGATGGATCAGTAATAATAAGTTAGTTGATTTAATAGTAAAAGTAGAAGGTAAGTCATTGTTCTTCACTCATTATTCGTGTATGAATGGGATGCAAATGAGGACTGATAGGATTTATGTCTTTACAGATTTACTTAATAAAGTGAATAATTTAAAATTATTTCTTGTCCTTCATCTGATTTTAATGCACCAAGTATCAATATATTGATGTATATAAATAAATTCTAGATTTATAGAATCCCCATACATACTGCAAATGATGAAATTAAAATAATTTAAGATTTATCTTAAGCAACAAATCAATATACATGTTTTACCTTTAAATTATAATGGTCAGGTTAGTAAATGTACATTAATGATATAATGGGAAGATGGGCTACTAATAAAATGAAAGCACAGAATAAAGGGTTGGTAGAAATACAAGACAAAATATACAAAGTGAGGTTTGAGCAACAAAAAAATTAAATACTGAAGCCATTAAAATAATGACAAAATATAAATTTTTTTTAATGCATTAAGTAGAGTTAACTTTGAAAAAAATAAAATTGCACAGTTATGCAATGACTTAAAAAAGCTACATAGATTAGCTGTCCAAGATGTTAAGCAAAAAGGCAGAAATCATTAATATCCAAAATCTTTACATTAATAAGCTTACTTCCACTATATAGGAAATGCATAATATTTTTAAAAAAATTCCCTGAGGATTTTAAAGATAAAAACAATAATCCTGATGATTACAAAATTGGCAAGTATTTACTGAAAAATATCACTAATAAACTTAATGACCAACACATTTCTCTTTTGGATAAGACTGTTACCCTAAGAGTAGCTAAAGAAGTTGCTACAGCTCCAGGTTTAGCTGGCTTAAGTATGGAATTATATTGTCTGCTTCAATTAAATATTTTGAATTACGGAGTGACATTTTCAAATAACTCAGAGTAACAAAATCCCCCCACATGGATTTATTTTTAATTTCACTATACTTAAACAAGGAAAGGATAATAGTTAGCTTCCTCATAGAGACCTATTTCATTATTAAACATAGAATATAAAATATGTACTTCCATTTTTGCCACAATATTAAGAGATAAAGTAGATTAATAAAGAGCAAACAGGATCATAGTCAATAGATTAAGGTGTGATAATATAAAATAGAGACTAACAATAACTGATTCACAAAAGGAATGAAGAAAGTAGCCTTAATTAGCTTAGATATTGAGAGAGCTTTTGATTCTGTAGATTAGAGCAACATGTTAAAGTGTTTGTACTTGTAAAACAATGCATTGGACTATTTAAAAAAAAAACAAAAAGCTGTATAGAGACTCCAAAGCATGTGTTAAAATTTGATTTTACATTTGTCAAAATTGCAATTTAAGCAAGGACATAAAGCAAGGGTGTCTCCTGTCACCTCTACTATTTGCATTAGTTAAAAAGCCTTTATATAATAATATAAGAAGCAATGAAAAAAATATTGATTGTCAAATAAGATTTGAGAATCTAGAATACAGCTTTTTGCAGATATTTTGCTAAGGAGATTTAAATTATTCAACTGAAAAAAATAGATGATAAAATCCAAGTTTCAAGAAGTATCGCTACTCAAATTTAATAATTACAAAACTGAAACTTTAGCTTTGAAATCAATTACTAGATAGTAAGTTTAAATATAAATAAATATAATTGCGAAGGGAAGCAACTAAAATATTTAGGAATAAAACTATCAAGATGTAAGATTATTAATAATTTGGAAAAAAAAACTGAAGTGTTACTTATTATTAAAAATGGATTTATTTTTTTAATTTTTTTTTTAATTTTGAAGATAGGTTAGTACTTCTTAAACTTGTTATATTATCCAGACTTATATACATATTACATTCAGTAGCTTTAATACCTGACAAAAAACATTTAAAGAAAATGGAAAAATGCTAATTTAATTCTTATGGTATCCTACAAAAACCGAAAATTGCTTACAGAAATCAAAAAGGACTATGGGAGTATAATGTTATCTGATTCCCAGACACAGAATTTATTCTATTGCTGAAAATGTCCTCTCTATTATTTACTGTAGAGACTCAACTTACACTAGTCAATGGAAAAAAATTCAGGAGCAGATTTTACTAAATTAGAAGTTTATCAAACATGATAAATTAGAAATATGCAACAATTCTTTTATCTGGATAATAACATTTACCTTGGAGATTAATTTCAAACTTTAGACTCTGCATATATGAAATCAATTATTAAAACAGTTAAGAAATATGTTTTTAAAACTCCATATGTCAAAATGAAAATTTCTGTACTTTTCAGTTGAACACAACTCTAGATTTAAAGAAATTTAGAACAATGTTAAAATGCATTTACTAAAAAGGAATGGATTTGTATTATGGTCGGATTGCTTTGAAAAAGGAAAAGCTAAGTCACCAGAATATTTAATGAAATATTATTAGTTGGATGAATCTGTTAACCAGTTAATATTATCCATCAGTGAAAAATTAAATGAATTTGTAAATAATATGAGTGAAGACTATCAGAACACTATTACCATATTATATGAATACATGAATTCTACCATCGGGGTAAATCGACCTACCAAGGAAGCTTGTTCAAGTTATTTAATTTAAATAATAATAATAATAATAATACTTTGGATGCAAAATTCTGGAACTTTTTAGATAGTGGATCAAATGACTCAACAGATTGTAAGAATAAAACTTTGTTACTTAAATCTGTTAGTCAAACTTTAAGTTTATACTGGAAAGCTTTTTTGTTGAAATATATACATTTTACTCCCAACAAAATCTCTAATTTTATTAAAAATACTTCTTCAGCCTGTTGGATGTGTAGTAAGGATATAAAAGCTGATTGGACACACAAGTTTATGGATTGTGAAAAATTAAATGTATGAAGGGAAGAGGTAAGTGTGATTTTAAAGGGTAGTTATTCTTTAACTACATCAATAATACTAATGAAAATTTCCACTTCCTTTATCTGTAAAAGCCAAACAACAGCAAATGTTCTGGAATCTCCTGGCGGTGGCTATAAAATCTGTTACAAAAAATTGGAAATCAAATTAATTTCCTACATTCAAAGATTTTTTTAAATTTACAGCAATATTATATAAAACTGAAAAATAAGTGATCCAAACAAGATCTATAAACCACACTAAGACTTTTAGCATTTGGGATCGCCTTGAAATGTTGCTACTGAAATAGCAAGACTTTTATTGTTTAATTAATCTAATTGAATTGTTGAATCTTTCAGCTTTTCCCAGTTAGGGGTCGCCACAGCGGAACTCCGGTCCGCTAATGATTGGCAGTAGATTTTTACGTACTGAGTTGCCAGCCCTGATGCACAACCTTCAATGAAGGTATGCCCATTCATGCATGTCTCCACACAGAAGACGCTTTAGCTGAAAATCGAACAGGACAACGTCTTACTGTGAGGCGACAACGCTACCGCAGCACCACCACCGCAGTTAAATTGGTGGTGCTGCGGTAGCATTGTCGCCTCACAGTAAGATGTTGTCCTGTTCGATTTTCAGCTAAAGCGTCTTCTGTGTGGAGACATGAATGGGCATACCTTCGTTGAAGGTTGTGCATCAGGGCTGGCAACTCGGTATGTAAAAATCTACTGCCAATCATTAGCGGACCGGAGTTCCGCTGTCGCGACCCCTAACCGGGAAAAGCTGAAAGATTCAACAATTGAATTAGATTAATTTGATGACTCAATGAATTCCTAACATTGTATAACAGTATGTGATGTTGATTTTCTTCCTTACTGCTTATGTATTGAAAATGTATTAAATTCATTAAACTTTTTCTTTAAAAAAATAGACTGTTTAATATTTTTTCATCAGCAATAATATTTAATTGTGATGACTTCACATAAATGTCACATTTTTCAATTCAGAGTTATTTTTGGCCCCTTTAATTTAATCCCAATATGGCAATAATGACAATACATTATTTAATGATGACTGTTGAGTTTCTTTAAACTATAGTTTAATTTTTTAAGAAACTTCACAACTTATTGTATGTCTGTCACAGCATATGTATCATCATGTAGGAAGCTTTAATAAAATAATAGCTATATGTCTCTAATGTTTATGCTTTTAAGAACCCACAATAATTATGCTGAAAAATCATTATAAGTGTAATGTTACTAAAGTTTTAGGCCTAGTTTTTAATTGTATTTATTTATTTTTTTTTGGGGGGGGGGGGTCATCCAAAAATGACTAGTTTCACACTTCAATTGAATATGAGGATTGAACTACAATTGTGAGTCAAGCAGAAACACGAAATAAGCCAAGTCTAATCCTATTATTTAAATGTTCTTTAAAATTCATCATAAATAGATGCAAGCAAAAAAATCAGAAGACATTAGTGAATATGAAATGCTGATGCCTTTGCCACTGACATAGCTGAAAATCAGTGTACTTTCCTTTAAGTCAGAAAAAGAATGGAGCCACAGTAAATGTGTCACTATTCACATTGTATGTACTTTGTGTCCTAATGAAAACCGTTGATTCAAAAATTAAACAAAAACACTTGAGTTTAACAAAAATTTACAACAATCACAACTTAAAGCAGGTTCAGTAACACTGAAAAAGGGTCAAGATATGAAGAAAAAATGTTCTTCTGTTCTTGGCATGGATGTCTTAACTTTTCTCATTATATCAACATCTGAAATGAACAGACGCAGCAGAAAAACTGTTAATACAGGTTATCTTAACAGTTAATTTTGGCTTGTAAATTTTAGCTTACCAATTTGAAATTATACAAGTGGTCAGTTTAATAATCAATCACTGCTTGTATGATGGCAATTTTCTGTTAGTAACCTGGTAGTTTTCTTAGTCTGTAGTATTTTTTTATGCCATGCAATTGTGGAATTGCTATTTGGTTGTGGGAGTTCAAAAAACTTGAAAAAAACAAAAAAAAAATATCCTTGCTTTCCATACTTTCCTAACTAGTGTTCCAGAGACCAGATTTTGCTGATCCCTGGGCTTTGTCTTGGTTCCTGTTTTCTCCATTTTCCTTGTTTGGTCAAGGGGTAGTTTCTTTACTCACTAGTGGGAGTAGGGAGTACTGAGCTGCCTGTTTGTCCTCAGAGGAGTGGTTTAAGGCAGTAACTTGTAGTTTATTGGCCATTTTGGGTCATTTCCTGTCTTTTCCAGCCCCTGCTATAAAGACGCTTTTAGCGCATTAGCGATTTAGCTGAGCTGCCACTGTTGCACACTAGGGCAGCGCCCGGTTAAGCAGGTTTAAACTATTCGGCTACCTAAAGTCCACTCTTCAAATTTTCCCTTGAAACTACCTTCCTCGACCTATACTACTCATCTAATCAGCGTATCCTATAACTAAAAGATCATCTCTACTTGACTCTAAGTAGACTATTCTCTATCTGTTAAACCTAGCACTTGCTCCTACAGTACTTATTACCTTGATACGGCACTCTTATAGATAGCACCCCAAAAGGCAACCCCCATTTCTCGGTCACCCACATCCCCGGAATCTTTTTAAAGTTTTTGTCTATCCTTCTAGCATGTCGAGGGATCAGTTGCTAGTGTCATCTCCTGCTCAGCTGGTGAACCTGGGAATATTGAGGCAATGTTACAATTGCCTCATGTACACAGACAACCCTCTCCTCCTCCCACAAAACACAAATACATGCGAGAGATGCAACTATACGGCCAAACTGGAGGCTGAGCTCTCTCAACATAGGACTGGCAAGACCAGTCAGGAGGGAAGGTTACCACACACACTATAGACCCAGTCTCACATAGTACCATTACAACCTCAAATCATACACATAAACACACAAAGACATACTCGGAGGCTCTGATCAAAAATCTACCAAAACAGCAGAGGCCACCAAAGCAGACACCCAAACAACCACCACCTCAGAACACAACACCTGCAACACATAGACCTCACAGTCAGAGTGTCAAACAGTCACAGCCCTTAAGGCCAAACACAATGCCAGACACACTAGTCATTGGTGACTCCATAGTCAGACACACTGATGTCCCGCTCACCAGACTGAGTAAGGAGAAGGTCACAGTAAGCTGTCTGTCGGGCGCTAGAATCCGCCACATAACGCAAGCACTCAGGTCTCTCAACAGCAGGTACAAATATGACTCAGTCATTGTCCACGCTGGTGTAAACGACCTGAGACGCACCTCCTTGGACTACATGAAAAGAGACATTGAGGAGCTCTCTGATTATGTAGCCCAAGCAGGTATGACCCTGACCTTGAGCAGTATCCTACCTTCACCAAGAATGATGCCACAATACAGAGATAAGATGATCAGCTTTAACAATTGGCTTAAACACTGGTGTCATTCAAAGGGGATCCAGTATCTGTCTGCCTGGGATGACATGCTGGACAAGCCACGCTGTCGCAAGGGACGGCTTGCACCTGTCACCCTGGGATTCCGGATATTGGCAAAGGCTCTTGCCACCCCCATAGTGCCTTTTTTAGGCAAGGCTCAAATTCTAAACTTACCACCCTAGAACACAAAAAAGGAAAAAAACTAAGGGTAATGCTGCTCAATGCCAGAAGTCTAAATCTCAAAATGCACGCACTCGAGGCCCTTCTCAGTATGGAGAACATCGATGTCTGTGCTGTGACAGAAACCTGGTTCAAGGCTCCTGAGAGCACCCCAGCGCTATCAGGTTTTACCTCATATCATGCGTTCCGGCCCCAAAATCAGGAAAATACCAAGAAAGGAGGGGTATCCATATTCATCAAGGACACACACACACCTCAAGACTGGTGGCAACGCATGATGCATCGGAGACCATCCAGGTGCAATTAACCGTAGGCAAGACTGCTCTGCAAATAGTAGCATGTTACAGGCCACCCTCACAAACTCAGGAACCTCACATGGCCTTCCTGAAAACACTAGAGGGGATAAATGTATCACCAAACACCATCATACTAGGTGACTTCAATTACCCAAATATAGACTGGGAACACTACTCAAGCCCAAACACCCTAGCCCAAAAGTTCCTGGAATTCATAAACTCAAATGCCATGGAACAACTAGTCACCATTCCCACAAGAGGAGATAACATACTTGATCTCATCATCACGAACATGGGAGCACAATGTTCAACACCGGAAGTATACCCCTCACTGGTGAGATCAGATCACAAACTAATCTCGCTGGAGGTCCTCATCCCACCCCCACCTGAAATAAAAAAGACCACAGTAAAGAACTTCTCAAAAGCCGACTTCACACTTCTAAAGACTAGTGTAGTCTCCTTTAAGGACCCGAGCCGGTGGAAAACAGTACTCAAGCCGCTGAATCACTTACAAATGCCTTCTACCAGCACCTGCAGGACTGCATGGATAAGGCAATCCCAAGCAAAACAAAGACTCTTTGTACCAAAGGCAAGCGTCCAGTCTGGTGGACCCCAGCCATAAACAAACTCTACAACAAAAGGAGGAAGCTACTACAAGATAGAGCAAAATCCTTAAAAGGTAAGACACCCTTGATCACTATAAGTAAAAACTAAGAGCTCTCATAAAATCATCCAAATCAAATTTCGAGAGAAAAATAGCTAAAGACTCAAAAGACAATCATAAGGCCTTCTTTAGCTATGTTAGAAACCTAGGAGGAAACTCCCAGATATGCTCAGAACTAGTTCAAAATGATGTGAAGATTACTGATCCTACAGACATTGCCAACATACTGGCTGACAGGTTCAGTGCAAACTCCCAAAAGGAGTGATATCTATACCAAACGATTGCAGCCCCCAAACATCTCCAGCGCCCAAGTGAGAACTGCTCTCTCCAAAGCAAAAACACAGCATCCATGGGACCTGATGGTGTCCCCGGCTGTGTGCTCCACGAACTCAATGAGGAATTAAACCCACAGCTAGGACAGCTGTTTAATCAAAGTCTTACCTCTGGTTACGTACCCAGGGAGTGGCGCACTGCAACTGTGGTCCCACTTCACAAAGGCGGTGCCTCCACCGACCCTGGAAATTACCGGCCCATTAGCTTGACAAGCCTTATCTGCAAAGCCATGGAGAGGATCATAATGGACCTCATAAATAAAGACATAGGTAATTTGCAGACTTTGGATCCAACCCAGTTTGGCTTTGTCAAAGGCAGATCATGCCTTTTAAACTTGGTTGACTTTTTCGAAACAGTCACCAAAGCCATTGATGAGGGAAAGGCAGTCCATACAGCCTACCTCGATCTGGCTAAGGCCTTCGATACAATACCCCACTCGGGTATCATTGAAAAACTCATCAGCTTAAATGTTAACCCATACATCACAAGATGGGTTGCAAACTGGCTGAGTGACAGAACCCACAGGGTCAGAGTTGCTGGCGCCATGTCAGACTCAAAGCCTGTCACAAGTGGTGTCCCACAGGGCTCAGTCCTGGGCCCACTCTTGTTTGGCATCTACTTTTCCGAAGTACAAGCAAACACAGGAGGGTTATGGCTGACAAAGTTTGCAGATGACTGAAAACTGGGCGCCATAGTAGAAAACACATCTGACACGGATATCCTTCAGAAGGGTCTCACAGAAACGGATAACTGGTGCCAGAGCCACGGCCTAAAGTTAAATGCCAAAAAATGCATAGTCATACCCTTCGGGAAAAACAAGGTTACCCCTAGCTACCAAATAGGAGGCAATCCACTGAGCACAGAAGAAGTTATCAGGGACCTGGGGACCCAGGTTGATAGTAGTCTGTCATTCGACACCCATGTAGCTAAAGTAGTTAGGAAGACCTTCTACATTGCCCACCTTATCATGAAGGGATTCTCATCTAGATCAAGGGAGGTTATAGTCTCCCTTTACTCATCACTCATCAGACCAATGATTGAGTACAATGCCCCATTCGGAATGTATCTGACCCGACACTTGCAGCAGCTGGAGAGGCCACAAAAGTTCCTCACCAAAAGGATAAAGGGTCTCAAAATCTATCCTATGCTGCCCGACTGAAAGAACTCCAGCTCTATTCAGTCGCTTACCGCTTGCTCAGAGGTGACCTTTGCCTAACATACAAGGCCATGTCAAACCCAGATTTGATGAATATGCTTCACCTCCAAAAATCTAGATCCATCAGAGCCACAAGGGCGGGAGACTTAAACCTCGACACGGCTATTAATAGGACGTGCTGGAGGGATAGATTCATCACCCAAAGACTCCCTCTGCTGTGGAACAGAATCCCGGTACATGTGAGGCAGAGCACCTCGCTGGCCTTGTTCAAGAGAAATCTTGACCAATGGATGGGAGATCGCAGATATACCCCAGGGATTACCTCAGTGTCACTGCTCGACAGAGGCACAGCAAAATAATGGGTATAGTTCCCCATACTAAAGGGGTGGCGTAAGCCACAAAACGATGGGCTAGGCTTGTAAATGCCCTTGGGCAGATAGCCTAGTATGAACCTATGAACCTATGAACAGAGTTTCTTGCCTCCAAAAACTCTTGATTTATTGCATTTATTGGGATGTTGAAGTTTAAAATTATTTTTGGTCTGGTTGAAACTTCAGCCTGTAGTAACTCGGAAAGGTGATGTTGAAAAGTTAATATAATTAATTCCTCATGCTCAGGGCAGATTTAGGACACTTTTAATATACTATCCATGAATGCCTAAAACATTTATACACACACACACACACACACACACACACACACACACACACATACAATTCCTTGCATGCACACAGTTACATAGTGAATATGCAAACAATAATTCTAGACAAGGACGGCATTATAGGAAAACAAAATCCACCCTGGGGGATACAAGGGCAGTTCTGCAGGTTATAGATTTGAAGAACTGCTATTTCCCTATCATTCATTTTCTGGCAGATATTACTGCACTTAGAAAACAATGCCTTTTTTGGTACCAGAAGCTGTTCCATTCCTTGTTTATTTACAGTTAGATATTTCAGGTAATAGTCATAGGATTATTAAGAGTTTCAAAGCAATTTAGTATTGCAAACTTCATTACCTTTCCACTACCACCTTAAGACTGTTCCCAAATACAACAAGGACAGTTAGTCCTAGGTAAATTTGAAATCACCCATCCAGTCTGCCAGGCTCTGTTGGTTGGATTATCATGTATGACAATGCTTAAACTGCAGTGCTAAGGAAGCACTGCAAAATGAATTTATTTCTTTATCATGCTTAGTCTGCTGAAGATTTAGGTCCTGGTTCTGGTGTTATCTAGAGCATTAGAGTTGTGGAGCTGTAGATGATCAAGGACAACATGAGCTTAATTTGGTGCAGTTGGCAAGACACATTATCTTTCAGGTATCTATAATACACAGAGTAGAGGGATACAGCTTTTAGCCTGCCTAAGTATAAAAAGATCTGTAAGCATCAAATCTTATTTAGGAACCTCTGAGGCTTCTCTAGTTGATTTAAATGTCAAGTGAGGTATATACACAGTGCTAAATGTAAGTAGGCTATGACAGCTTCAGACCTGGTTTATGTACTCTTGTGTGAGATGTGCTAGGCAAGAGAAACTTCTGACTTCAACTGTCACAAGATGATCAAAGGAGAGGGAATTGTTAACCCAGATTACCTGGACCAAATCTATATTTTCATTTAGAAGTTGAGAACTTGTTAAACATTTTGAGGGTGGTCTTTGTTGGCCAAACAAAATTATACCACATTTTTCATTTAAATTAAACTCATTTTCAATATTCCAATGCATCTAGGTAATGTCCCTTCTGAAGGCTTCAGGTGTCTGTGGAGGTCTTGACAATAACAACCCATTTATAGTTGTCTGCAGACTTAGATAATCAAAAGTCCTGATTCTCAGGTTAGAGATTAGAGAAGTAAATTTCAAGGAGGAGTGGTCCAAGTATAGAGCCCCAGGAGACTCCACTGGTTTCCTTCATACTTTCACATGAGGAGCCTGACATACAAACTACCTGAATTCTCACATTTAGCCAGTTTGCCATCAATTTTACCATAAAGGAATATATATAAAAATCATTTAGCTTGTATACAAAGACCACATTGGGTTATGGTATAAGAACCATGGTATAAGAAGCTTTGGCTATGTCAGATTATTTTGTGTGAACAGCACGACCACTGCTAAAAGTCTGACCCTCTTGAAAAAATTACTAGATTTCAGAGGTAGGATCTACCTTTAGCAAGGTCAAACAGTTCGGGGTCTAGCCTAATGAGATTCTTGATTTCATACAATCCATAGCTTTGCATTTCTGGCTTACAAGGCTGATGGGTATAAACTTTCAAGCTCTGGGATTGGGCCACCCTTGTGATGGGAGATTCTGTATTATGGCACACCTCAGAGCTAAAGAAAATCCTGTTGTGAAGCCTAGATTAAACAATTTGAGGAGATGTTCAGAAAACGCTTGTTTGGTGGTATTTATTAAACATCCAAGTATTTTGTCAGGTAACATGGATGTAGTTTTGAGCATTAAAACATGATACCTGATAATAACAGAAGGCATATAGGATTCTCGGATACATAGAGATTGGATAATTTTTTTCATGGTAAATCAGAACGAAACATGTTTGCTAGTAATGCAGTGTGGAGTCTCAGGATAAGTACTGACCATTCTTGTGCATTTGTTCCTTGTTTTCCTAATGCAGTTAAAGAAGGATATGTAGCTAAACTTAGCTTCAGAAGCTAGAAAAGTTCATGGGTTTTGTTAATAGTCCTAATGGTATTTTTCAGATCTCTGCTATATTTTTTTGTTACTATGCTTGCTATAATAAGTTAAAGGTTGACTGCATAATTTAAGATTGACTGTATAATTTAAGAATTTCCTTTCCCCTTCTCTTGCTTTTTATTTGTGTTGTTGGACCAAACAGGTGATTTGGTTTGGATTTTCCCATTGCATTTTGCTGTTTGTGCAGGTAGGTGTACAACTCCATTGTGAAGCGGGCTGCCAAGTTTGAGCTGATGCTGGCATTGGTAAATTTGGAAACTTCATATAATTGAATGTGGTTTGCCTGTTTGAAGTCCTTAAATTCAAAGATGGTGGCTTCAAGGCCTTTAGAGATTTAGAATTTAATGTCATTAGTTTATGGTCTAACTTTACTGAGGAAAGACAAAACCAAGAGAGCAGTATATGTGGAGGTTATATTTGTGAGGACAGACTAGGCACGGACAGGTTTCCTACTGGTTCCAACTGATTAACAATCAAGTAATTATAACATTGACTAGAGGCAGAGAACCTTACTTGATCTCTTATTGCATTGGTTTTGGTCCTCCTATATGTTAAATATCATCTGGAAGAGCAGTCAAGTATCAGTCCCATTTCCCTAATGAATACAATTGCCAAGCACAGTCCCATGGCATTGGAATGGCTGGTTCACAAAATTCCTACTGACTTCATGTAGTGAGTAAAGTAGGAACTATGATTTTTATAGTTCTGGTGCAGTTGATTTATAAAATGGAATGGACAAGGGTGGCTGGAAGGTAGTTAGTCCTCTTCAACATATGCAAGACGATATGACAAACTGTGACTGTATCAGTCAGTTGGAACATCTTACCCGAAGGCTAACCTGCATACAGACTATAAATGGGAAAATTTCAGAAAGGTTTAGATGCACAGAAGTGGAAGGTACTATTGCTCCTGTAACTAAAGCTATGCATCTTGATGCTAGATACATTTGCTCTGTGAGTGTAAGATTTTCTAGACAGAGAAGCTTATGTAAATAGTTCCTTAACCTCCCTGTGGATGACTGTATGATAGTGTTAGAAAGAAAATGTGTAAATGTTATGCACTATGTACTTGAAGTTTTTCATGAATTTGATGAGGTAGCAAACTATGCCTCCACAGTCCTATATCTGTGATTCTTTGATTGCTTAAGGCTACAAAGAAAGGTAGGATTGATATCAAGAACAGATAATACTAGACCAAAATGTTAGGTCTGATGATAGTGTCACCTTTATAGTAGGCCGGGTAAAGAAGTAGCTCTTGTATCATCCCAACTCCCCAAGTCATTGGATTAATGGATCAAAAGGGTGCACATGTTACCTGGCAGTATAGATGTATGAGAGATGTTCATGATACTGCCTTTCCTTCTGACTCCAGCATAGACTATTTAGAAATAGCAGAATTTTTGTGATATTTGAAAAGGAAAAAGTGTCTATTTTTTACAGAGACGTTTAGAGTTGGTCTAAAAAAAATTGCTTATGTGGTGGAGTTGGATGAATGGGTGGAAAGGTTATGAGTGGAAACAAGAAGTTGGAAACACTCTAGACATGGAATTCATAAGGTATCTGTGTAATACTTAATCAAACAGCTGTGAAGAGGAAAGAGACAAGCGGGATTTTCTGGAGACAGACTGGCTATACTATCTCAGATTAAGTTTGCTGTGGATAAAGTGTAACAAACCAGAGCAGTGCATGTTAAGGGAAGTAGTCTGCAGGTAAAACTAGTTAAGGGGAAATGTAAATGCATTGGAAGGAAGTGAGAGATACACATGGACAACTTGTCAAAAAAAAAACAAAACAGCTGTGTGAGTGAAGCAGGTTTGCAGATGAGCTAAAATAAGGAAAGCAAGATATGGACCAGAAGGACTTTACGAGGAATGCAGTGGGTAGCTGTATAGCCCTGTAATACTTACATGAGAATTAAACACATGTGTTGATTACACCTGAAGGTATGCCACAAAAAGGGAAGTGGTGGAAATAGACATTATTACTGGTTTGAATACCACAATGCAGGTCAATTGGATGAGTGGTGATATTTCCAGAAAGTGAATGAGTCATGAATGCAAGTTCGGAAGTAAATGGGTAAGGAGAAATATGGACATGGAATTTATCCAAGTTTATTGAATTAAAGAAGCATGATTAGTGGAGCATTAAGCATTGTATTGGGTGGCAATTCACAGATACTGGATGTAAAAAGAGACTGCAAGTTTGCAGAAGTCAGTGAGAGGACAGCAGAGAAGAGAATGAGATTGCAAGCCAAAGTCATTAAGATTAGTTAAGACCAAAAAGACAGTCTAAGGAGCTGTAGCATGTGGTAGCTGGCTGTTGTAGAGGGCCAGATTTGACAATTTGGAAGCTTCTCAGGAAGAGGAAGTGTGATTATAATCATAATGTGAAGCTGTGTAGAAGTGATTCCATTTGGGTCAACTCACAAAGTCCTGGGAGATGCATGAATAAAGATACTGTGTTCAACAATGCCATTTGATACGATTTATTAGATATTTTAGTTGTATTGTTGGAGAGTCTCAGAAATGAGTGTATCTTGACCTCAGATGCAGAGTGCATCACATTATTTGTAGGCAAATATGCCTCTGACTTCATGTTTTGGAAGGACACATGCGTGTGTGTGTGTGTTTGTGTGTGTGTGTGGATGGAGGGTAAAGAGAGACACAAAGTACTCTAACACATAATTAAAGTTCAAGATACAGGATTCACTTGGTATGTGGGGGGGTAGACTCATCAAAAAGTTAAAGTGGATTACTTTACTGCACCTTAAATGCCCCATTTCTAGTAGTGTGTACAATATGCGATTATGCAAATGTTGTCTGTGGACAATATTTTATAGTATTCCATAACTTCATTGAAGATCACTGACTTTTGTCTTCATAATGTTGTAAATAAATACTGTTTAAAACATTCAAAAAATTGATTTAGAAAAAATGTTTATATGAAGTGCTTGAAAAAGGTGGCAATAAATTGTTGTATTGCAAGGTTGTCTTATGTAGGTACTGCACTAATCGGGAAGGTATGATAATTTAGAGTTCTGATCCTTCTATGGTGTTCCACATAGGCATTTTTTGTTATATACTAATGCATACTTACGGGAAGGCATACATTTGCAGTGAGTAGCATCATCTACTCACAGCAAGAGGGACTCTGGTTTTGTTCCTGTCTAGAGTACTCTCTATGTGGGCTCTACTTTATTTCTTGTCTTTAGGTTGGTTCTCTTTAGCTGTTCCTGTTTTTCTGCCATGTTATAAAGACATGTGATGGTTTACTGACTGTTTTCCATAGGATGGTCGGTGGGTATGTGTTTATCTCTGATTTCGTTTGTGATACTTTTTTTCTGTGCTTGCCTAGTAAACCCTGGATGATGATAGCTGTTGATAGGGTCACTACAAGGGTCACTACAAGAGTCAGATTCAAATGGATGTAATTCATTTTATTCTTTATGTTTTGTTGTGGACTGTCTTGAACAAGTTGATAGCTCCCATCCTTTTGTGTTCAAAGCAAACATGTTGAATAGTGGTTGCTCCATGACAGAGCCTAGGAGACGTCTCTGAACTTACTGCATAAAATGGGGTGGAAAGAGGATCAATTGCTTGTTTCTTTAGCAACAAACAGGTTGAGGGTTTAAGTGAGGAAGCAGAGGTATTTTCTATGAAACATAAGTATCCCTACAGCATTTCTGTTTATGATGAAAGAGAGACTGAGCTCACTTAAGTGAGTGTTCACTCTTCCAGTGGATATGCAAATGTTTACTATCTCTTTGGGTGTGGCAGACATCACCTCTTAGTAACCTGTATGATTCAGAGGAGGACAAAGCTTTTTAGTGAGAAAGCATTGTGGCACTAAAACTGTGTCAAGTGTTTGGACAGGTATTTACTGAATGGGACATTATATTCAATGACTGGCCTAATGAAAGCAGACTACAGTTGAATGATTATAACTCTGGACCTGGATACCATAAGTATAGATATGTTCTGTGCAATAAAAAAGGACTTCTTTAAAATATTGGATACATGGTGATTAAAGGACAGTTCATTATTGACACAGGTTCCCAGACCCCTGATTACAAGATCAACTTTCAGAGCTCTGCTGTCAGTGTGATAGTTATAAGGGAAGTCATGCTTACTGAAGAATGACATACATTTATTGGTATGTTAGCCTTAAACCCCTTACAACTGCTTGAACCTGCAAGAAGTGAATTCCAAAGAGAAGTGGTACAAGGACTGAAAAACGGGATACAGCACTAGTGTTGTGTTGTTTGGAGGAGACCGCATTGCCCACCCTAATTTCTTGGGTTCCACTTGTGAGTCAGTTTGATATCTAATGAGTTACATAGCTATGCATATTATTTAGTTTAGACAGTTTATCTAAGATACCCAGCATGAGACAGTGTCAAATGTCACAGACAAGTCTAGACATGCAGGTGTGTAATGCTTTACCCCATCCACTGCTTCTGTGACTTTCTTGATGTGGATCTGGTTAAGTAAGCAGGATCTGCTCATGTTGACTCTGAACTGCCCTGGGTCAAGAGCTTGTAAGTTACCTGTATACTTATTAATTATGCAATGATCCTTTCAATATCCTTACAAATGAGGCTGGTTAAGCTTATGGCTCTATAATTACTCAGGTCCACTGATGCCCCACTTTTGTGCAAAGGGTCACCATTCTCCATTCCTCTGGCATGACGCCTGCTTGGAGACTAATGTTTATTAATCTCCTTTATAGGGTCAGACCCGCCATGTTTTAGGATAACCTGTAGGTCACTTGGTATCTTAGCCTTAGAGAAGTAGTGTTTGCAGCCTTGGGTAGTGACTTGAGGACTTTTCATGGGACACTTGGGGGGGGGTACAGATGAAAGTACATGTTTTGTAAATACAGGAGGGGAGAGGGGTGAAGTTAGTCAATATGCTAGCAAACAGCTGATGTCCTATGTCCTCTGAGCCATTTATGCGATATATTTTACTATATATCTGTACAGTGGGAAGAACAACAGTGTCTTCCGTTAAGTAGATTTTTCTCAACATATCTTGGGTAAAAATTTGTAATCACCAAAAATAATTAATCACTGTGCAGGACTATAGTGGAATGTTATCTATATGGTATGCACTAACGATGTCAAACTGACCAAAGGATCCTATGCTGCATTTTCCTGGCATTTATAGTAAAGCCATGATTGTCACACCAATGATTTGTCTGATCCACTTTTTACAGAAGAATGGAAGCATCAGAATGTGATTTGATGACTGTATCCTATATGAAATAATAAGCAAACCTGATTACCCATAGTCTCTTGAAACCTACTTCTTGTTAAAAGAGTAAGCAACAAAGAGGTAGGTGCAGCATTACTAATCAATTTAAAAATAGAAAAAGCTTTTGGCTCCATGAATTGAAATTATCTATTTGAAATGTTAAAATTATATGAATAATATTTCTTATGTTAAGATAGGTTCCTTTACTTCAGAACATATTCCTCTAATTTAAGGTACTAAACACGGTTGTCCACTTTCTCCAATTTTGTTTGCTTTAGCCATCAAAATATTTACTATTTTAATTCATACAAGTTCAGATATTACTTGTAATGATATTTTTAATCAAATTCCTTCCAAAGTTATGTTATTTGTAGATGATGTTCTATTAACCCTTGCAAATTCAAGATCAATGTTTGTTGAACTAGAATCCACAATAAATTTATTTCAAATCATCTCTGGTCTTCACTTTAATCAATCCAAATCAATTTTTTAATAGTGAATAAAAAAAGAAAACTCAGAATTATAAAAACAACATATTAATGGCACCCAAGTCTCATCTCTGGAATACTTCGGTAGTGTACTCCTGATGTCTTTATATGAAATAATAAATGTCAACTATGATAATATCATAAATATAATAAGGAATCTTATTTCTAAATGGAATAATCTTATTTCTTTTGAAGATAGACTTCAATTGATAAAGATGATTATTTTACCTAAAATGTTATATATAATACAAGCCCTATCTTTGGCACCTAGTAAACATCACATTAGTGAAAAACACATTACTATTAAAATGCCTTTGGTTTACTAATAAACCTAGAATATCCTTTCTTCATCATATTAGAAGATGGGAACTTGGAGGAATTAATTTCCCAGATATTGATGCTTACATCGAAGCATCAATCTTTAACATTATATTACATTGGGTTGATCCAAATTATAATTCTAACTGGAAAACTTTGCATCTATCCCTTCTTAGAAATGATAAAAATATATTGTGTAATAATAATTCAAGATAGCTTCTTCTGGCATTATATTTGTAATTATATACAGTATGATATTCTCCTCCCACAAATTCTAACTGTTTAGCTACTATTTTAAATACTTTTAGAAATATAATTATTTCTAATACAGACACAATTTGGTTTGATACTATAATTACTTTTAGTATAAATAGACACTTTTTCAATAAAATACATAGTCATATTCTAATAAATTTGGGACTTTTTGTTGGCAATATTGTTTTAATGATTTGAAAGTCAAATATTCTCAACAATGTATAATAGAATTTAAATTTCCAGGATTGACTATTAATACAAAATGTGAGAATACAGTCTCAGGAGTTGTGTTCCAACTCTTTCTTGCTCTCAATAATAAGAGCTGCCTACATTAATACATCTCTCATGAAATTATATACAACAAATCTAAAATGTATAATGTAATCTCTAAACTTTATAAAATCTTAAAATATAAAATAAATTTAAATATTTTTTTAATCACATCTCATTATATAATTCTTCAACATCTAAAACAGATTTCAACTATCATCATCTATTACACATACTTAAATCTATTGCACATATATACATGGAAATATTTACATAGAGCCTTCTTAACTATAAATAAAATAACATTTAATGGAAATAATATACTTTGCTGGAGATGTTTGCAAGTCTGCAATGCTGACTGGTTACATTTTTTTTATGAATGTCTTTCTATTAATTTATTTTTGAGTAACATAAATGATGTTTTGAAAGCATTATTTTCTGACATTTTCTTTCTTATCCTTGTTTTTAATGTTAATATACGTAATAATTGTGATTTGAAATGTGAAGATCTTTTTATCCTATGGACTATCCTTGCAATTGCAAGGAAATGTATTACTAAAGAATGAAAATTCCCCATCCACCAACTTTTAAAGCCTTATTATTCTTAAAAGAAACAGACTTCTGAGAATCTAAAGTCAAAGTGCAAATAATTCATCCTAAACCATTTAACAACAATTTATGGTTGAAGGCGATCACACTTAACTTTTTCCAATAGAATTTTATTCAGATACCTAAATATATGTTATAAATGTGAGAAATGTGTGCAAGAAGAATTTCTAGATGGAACATTAGTTATTTCACTGTTTGAATTCAGGCCTTTGCATATATTGTATATAGTTTTTTTTTTTGTTCTACTGCTATTAGTCATATTAATATTTTTATTTGAAAATGAACGATAAAATTTGAGTAAAAAGAGTTAATTGATTTTTTTTCTGTCTAGAGCAAACACCTTTGCACTTAATACAGATTCTGTCAGATAGCAGATTATCTATCCAGTATGGGCTAATGAGCTGGGATTCTTTGTCAATAATCCGATCAGGGGATGAGTACCAAATGTGTTGCCACTGTCCACACAGGCAACATTGTCTTTTCTATGGTCTCAACCTTCTGTTAGAAGAACTAAAACTGGCTCTGCCCTTTATGAAGCCACTTTGGTATACATGAAGGGATATATGGTAACCTACTTCTTGGTTTATTAGTTCAGTTACAATATATTCCACAGCCATGAAAATAATACAAGTGAGTCTAGTAGACTTGTCATTCCCAGAGCCAGTAGAGAAAATATTTTTACAAAGCTAGAACAGTAGTTACTCTATACATCTTGGAGACACAATCAGTGAGGAGACAGGTTGAAGTGTTCATGGAGGGTCTTTGGTCCATGGATTGCCGCTTCTCACCAGCAATCCATGGATATTGCAAGACCAAAAACTTCTTGCATTTTTCATTGTTAAAGTGCAAAGGCCAGTTAGTCAAGAGTCATTTTAGGATGGGGATGTTTGAAGGGGAATGGTGGGACTTAGTGGAAGGTGGGTGCGGTGAAGCTGGAAGAGACTTTGTTAAACAAGAAAAGTACCAACATTTTTGGGGTTGAGCAAAGAAATTCCATTAGAGGTAAGTTCAATCCAGAATTTTTACTTACTTCTAAGTTTCCTAATAAAGGCAAAGGTAGCCTTATGGTTGTCTTTTGAACTGGATACAACCAACAACTTATTGTCAGGCTTTGCATTTCCTAAAGGCAACTTTGGAAGATGCATTTACCAGTTTTGATTTCCTTTTATAATGATACATTGGACATTTTCTAGAGATGGTTAGGAGCTTTTTCTCCTTTACATTGAGAGCAGATTTTAATCACAAAAGGTACATCATTCCAGAAAATGTCACAATGAGGTTGCAGCCTATTCCACTGAATTTTACTGTTAGATAGATTTACTGAGGCATCCATGCTCTTATGACACATGCATATAGCATACAAGTCATACAATTCATATAATCAGACTGCCATATGCAGATGGGATGGAGGTTCACAATAGGCCTTGCATATGCAGCACATATCATCATCATCATCATCATTCCCCCTTTTTTCCCTATTTTCTATATGGGGTCAGGAAATTATTTTAACTGTCTCCAACTCTCTTGATTCAATGCCATGCACCTGCCTTCTCTGATACTCATCCCTGACTGTCAAAGATCTTCTTTCACGCAATCCATCCTCCTCTATGCTGGTTGTCCTTATTTCCTCCTTCTTTTCTTCCTGTATGTCCCAAATCTTCCTCACCAGATTGTCTTCTGCTTTTCTGCATTTGTCCAAACCACCATAAAATTTACTTTTTGATCTTTTCTGCAATTGGAGCTACTTTGCCTTCTGATCTTATGTCCTTATTTCTTCATCTGCCCCACAGAGTCCATCCTACCACCCTTCTCATGCACTTCATTTCAACCACCTCTACCTTCTTCATCTGCTCTGCCTTTACTGCCCAGGTTTCTGTACCATACATTAGTACTGGTCATACTACTGTCTTGTACCCCTTACTTTTCGGCTTCTTTGGCATTCTTCTGTCATAGACTACACCAGACACTAGGCCAATTTTGACCTCTTCATTCAGGCTTCACTTCTCCTCAACCACCTCTCCCAGATACTTGAAAGTGTTTACCTTTTCCACTGTCTTCCTTCTATCTTAATTCTCAGATTCTTCTGATTTCCACAGTTTACTGCCAGTACCACTGTCCTATCTGTTCTTAGTTTCACCCCATGCGCCTTCCGTTTTGCATTCCATTGATCTATACATTGCGGGAGTTCTTGCTCAGAGTTTGCCCGTAATGCCACATTATCTACATACAGCAACTTTTTGATCTTTGATGTTTCTGAGACTTTAAACCACTGCAGCATTGCCCAGATCAGCTTTCTTGGGACCCTGTCATATGCTTTTTCCAAGTCTAGGAATGCGCAGTTGGACTCTTTCTTCATCTCTAGCTTCTTCTCAACTATCTGTCTCACTGCAAACATTGGGTCAGTTGTGCTGCATCCTGATCTGAATCCGAACTGCTCATCTCCCATCTTACATTCTACTACTCTGTGTATCCATTTATCACCCTCTCTAGAACTTTCATGCAATGAGATAGGAGTTTGACTCCTGTGTACTGCCCACAGTTGTGGATGTTCCCTTTGTTCTTGTACACTGGCACAAGTATGCTTATTCTCCAGTCATCTGGGATGCACCTTTCTCTCCATAATGCTATAAGTACCCTCAGGAAACATTCCCCCCCTATCTCTACCAGCATCTTTATCATACCTGCTGTGACCTCATCTGAGTCTGCAGCTTTCCCTGACTTCATCTTCCTTAGTGCTATTCTTGCTTCTTCTAAGGTGGCCCCCTCCTCTTCTCTCATCATAGGCTGTTTCTGGAGCAGTACAACTTCTGTGGGGTTTTCTTCATTTAGAATCTGCTCGAAATACTCCTTCCATCTGTCTTTGATGTCCTGTGGACTGGTGAGAAGGTTGTTGCTGGCATCCCTTATGAAGGGTGTCTGACTATCTTCTTTATCTTTTATTTATTTTATTTATCTTTCTGTCTTTGTCTTGCAACCTGATGTAGTTTATTTGTGCCACCTAATGAGTCACTTTCCAGAAGTTGGTAGAGTGCCTCAGTTGCCCTATTCCTTGCTATTACAGCTGCTTTCTTAGCTTCTTTGTTAGCCACCTAGTATTCCTTCCTAGCCTGGTCAGTCTTTTCTATCTCCCACTTTTTTCCTGCACTCCTCCTTTCTTTTGATGACTTCCTGGACTTATGTTGCATATGTGTATGCAGCACAATCTGCAGTATAATGTCTGGTACCTCTGTTTCACTTGTAATGGCCACCATTGTCTGTGGGAGGTGGTTGTGTAGGCACATATGGTTCCACTCTGCACTGATCTAAGGTAAAAACAAGCTGTTGTACATTTTACACAGTGTCAGTGTGATGCAACATGTAGCACACTCACCTTTGTTGTAGAAGGCTATGGATTCTATTACCACATCAGTTAGATTAATAGCTGGCACTGCGGTACAGTATAAGGGGGATGCTGCATTCCATGGTGTGCTGTCCTTCAGTTGAGATGTTAAACCAAGTCCCCATATTGCTCGAGTTGGTGGTAGCTCAGCTGGATGTAAAAGATCCCATTGCACTTAATGACAATTTTAAGGGAAGTTCCCCATTCCCTGGCCAAATTTCCCCCAGTACTATAAATACCACCTCAGTTGTCTCCTGAAAAGAGGATAGAAAAGCCTAGTGGTATTAACCTGGTCAGCAAAGGATAAATTAAAAAATATATATAATAAATGATTTCTCCAGCTGATACTTCATGTAAATCTTCTATTACCTTTACTATAATTCACCATGTAGGTCTACTAATACCTATGCCAGTCTGCCTATTGCCGATTACAATCTTGTCACTAATTTCTTCAAGGTTGGTCCTAAGTCTGTGTGATTTGTACTTATCAGTCAAGAATATTGGAAATGCTAAGCTCTGACACCTTTTAATATTTTCTCTACTTTTCTTATTCCTCTGAGCTACATTTTCAGACATTCATTTAACACCTTATCTTTAGCCAGTATGAATACATATGTCTGAACTCAGGCTGAACAGGCACATGCTGTATAACTTGGCATGATGCTCTTTATATTTCATTGTAAATTTAATTTCAAATTTTGAAAAATGTATATATAAGATAGTGTTTAAGTAACAACTCAATTATTCTGTACAACCTTTTATACACCTGAATTGTGGGTATCCACCCCATTAATGGAGATTAGTGAGTGCCCTGTAAGAAATGCTTCCCCTTCTTATATTACCGTGATGGATATTAGTTAAGCAGCTACTATAGGAGATGGGCCTAAGACTTGGATGTTATTCTTTATAATAAATGCTCTTACACTGATGATTTTCCTCTGGTAACTAGCCTACATTACAGTTAATCAGAAATTAGCTAGAATGCATTTGAAGTAAATACTTACTATCCCCCAAGTTCATGACACCAATATACAAAAATGTGTTTATATGAGGTTTAAAACAGACCAATTTGTCCTGGGACATTTTCAAGTGGGGCTAGGTAAACAGAGTAACAGGAATTAATAGGATGGGGGAGGATAGGGTTAAATGGGTAGGAGAGATGATTGGAAAGAAATGAGATAAGGGTAGGGAAAGAGGGGCTTAATGGGTTTTAGACAAGTCTAAATGGGGTAGAAGTCACATTCTTGGTGTGAACTTGCTAGTGCAAGCAGCACATCCAAGATGACCTGTAGGTATTGGACTTAGCAGGTAGGCCTGGGTCAGTAGTGGTGGCTGTGAGGAGGTATGCGTGGGTGTGTAGGGTTTGTAAATATGCATGTCTATAATTTTTTTTCTGGTGGTTAGTGCATTAAGTACGGCATTTGAAGAGGTAAGGGGATAATTTTGGTGGATAGTTCTGGCATTTGAGGTCATTTCAGTAGTTGGGATTGTGGGTAGACAAGGGTGGTTAGGGGTTCTGTGTTGGTGCTATGGCCATGACTTTGAGTAATTTTATACTAGTTGCTTGAAAGGGATGCTAGAGTGATTGGTTTGAGGGTATTCATTCGTCAACATTTTGGGTAGCCCTCCTTTAGAGTGAGGTGTTTGCATGGGGCCTTCATTAGCAGGGTTACAGCTTACAAAGTGTTATGTGGTTGAAGTATTGTTGAAGTGGACTACTGATGACAGTGCCTTTCAGTTTGGTTAGTATCCAAATGGTGGAGGTATGTTTTGCGGGCTTTGTGATTGTTGTCAAGTAATGGGTGGTTACCTCGTAGGTGCATTATGGCACTGATGGCTGCGGACACATCCTGTTGCCTTCTAGGTCAGTTCATGGGCCGTAGTTTGGGTAAATATTCTTTTATATTAAAAAAAAATGCAAAGCAGAAAGGAGGGAGCAGGTGGAGAATGCATGTTTGTTTCTAGTAAGTGGTTGAGGTGCATGCATGAATATTACATGCTGCCAGATTGTCGCTGTGTAATTCTACTTTGTCCACTAACACTTTTCTGGTTTTCACAGGTTAGTGAGTTTCAGACTTACGACGTTTTGGATATCACTGAGATTAACAGTCATTAAATAGTGACAGGCAGGCATGAGATGGATAGAGCAATAGGTGTGTGTATAGACTAAAAAAAAAAAAAGGAATGATGAAGTCCTCTGTTTTTGTTGGTGTCAGTGGTTGTACAGCTTGGGATTGGCAGTCTCTTGGCTTCTCGCTGGCAGGAGGCAATTCCAACTGACGCTCTGTCATTTTATGACTTTGTCAAATTCTGAAAGAAAGTCACTAAATAATCAATTTGACTTGCAGAATTCATATCTTGTGGGCAATGTCTGTCAGCACTATTCTGGTTTTGCAGATTCTATTACTTTTGGAATGCATTCAGCATAGAGGCTCTTGGTTTCTGTGGAAGGAGTTCATGAAGGGTGTTTAGACATGGGGATATCCATCTGTCTGTGTTTAAGATATAATTGCCATCATAGCTACTGAGGTGTTACCATGAGATGTGGTGGGTGATTGTTCATAAAGCTAAGATTGGTAAGTAAGCCATTTGTTAATTTGAAATTTCAGTGTCTGCTTGGCAAAAAAACAATCTGTTTTATTTAAAATTCAAGGTATGCTGGGCTTGTTTCTGTCACTTGGTGGTGGTGTTCACTTGGTGGGGGTAGTAGAGGGAGCAGACTTTGCTGCAGCTGTTTACTCTTTCAGGGGAGGGCTGAGTTTGTGTGCATTTCACAAGCTGTGAGTCCCCGCAAAGAATGATAGTCAGGCTCATGTGTGTGGTACGGCATTAATGACAATGGGGGAGGGTTATGGCAGGTGTACTTCTCCAGAGTCCAGAAACACTATCATAGATATTTTGATGAGTAACCCAGTTACTTACTATGGGATTAACTCTCTTGGTATTTTGACATGCTGTAAGTCATTAGTTCCCATACCTGCACTATTTGTACGTATGGGGCTTTATTTGACATCCAGGTTACAGCCTCAACAGATAACTGATGAGTACTAAGGGGAAAATGCTTTTCTTCAGACAAAAGTAGGTTGGGTTATTATGAGCAACTATATACCATCAAAGATGGACAGAGGGGATGGTAGTTTAGTGTCTTAGTTAATGGATAAGGGTATCACTATTGCAGAAAGGTCATATATTTCCACAGTCCCTGATTTTAAGGATGTTCTTTAACTCTGTCCCTCAATCTCTTCTAAAAGCTAGTGACTGTTGGAGTAAAGGAGATGAATTATGATTATTGAACAATGCCAATAGAGTTACAGTCTGCTTTTACTTCAGAAAATTATATTACTTCATATGCGCAGAGTCTGTTGATGTCACAAGTTAATAGCACTAATGTTTTAAAGGTGTCACAGAGTTTCTGGATTTGTCCCAGTCTCTGTTGCTGTTTGTTTCCAACTGCTTGAGATTTATGCCTCACAATTTTATAGATATACTATGGCTGAAACTATACAGTTCAAAGGTTAGCAAGAAGAAGGGCTGGCTAACCTTATCCTCTTAGTCGTTAGCTGGTGATGACATAAATGGGCAATTCATACTTGTAATTAGGGGTACGCAGTTGCATGGGGCAAACATCATCTGTCCCATTCATAGGTGTTTCCTGGTCAATTAACACTTGGCAAGCCCGTATTCCCCTGGCTGACCTTAAATGCAAGCATGTCTAACTGTTGGGGGAAGGAGGTAGGGAATAATTACGTATATCAACTGTACAGAATTTTGCAGAATAGTCAGATTTTGACATAGAAGGTTGACCTATTTTTCATAAAAGCTGTGGTTTTCTGGCAGTCATGAAGAACTGAAGTCATTAAGTAATGACATTTATTTGAGTTTATAGGTTCATAGGTTGGTATTGAGCTATCTGCCCGAAGGCATATATTAGCTCAGCCACGTTGTGCGGTATTCACCGCTGCTTTAGTAGTTCCCTAGACCCTTGTACTAGCAGCTAGTACCCTTGGCCCCTATCTAGTAGTGCTGGTGGTATGATCCCCAGTGTGAACTTTCTGTTACCCATCCACTCATCAAGGTTCCTCTTTGAAGAGTGATAGTGAGGGGCTCTGTCTTATGTAGATCGGGACCCTGTTTCATAGTAAGGGAAGTCTCTGCGAAGGGAATCTATCCCTCCAGCATGTTCTATTCATTGTTGTGTTGAGGTTTATATCCCTAGAGCGTGTAGCTTGAGTAGATTTGGTTTTGCTAAGATGGAGCATGTTCAACAATTCTGGGTTGGACATGGCTCTGTACGTTAAACAGAGATCACCTCTGAGAAAGCGGTATGCAACAGAGAACAGTCTTAGCTTTTTCAATCGTGCTGCATAGGGCAACTGTTTGAGGCCAATAATTCTCTTGGTTAGGTACCTCTGTGGTCTCTCCAGCTGCTGGAGATGTCTAGCCAGGTACATTCCAATTGGAACATTGTACTCAATAATGGGTCTGATGAGAGAGGCCTGGTGGTTTCAGACTTTATGCCCTCCATAAGGCGTGGTAACACAGATCCTTTTTATTCTAGCAGCTTCCTACATTCATGACAGCAATACTTTAAACCTGGACCTATTTTGGCCTTTGTCTCAGCAATGCTTTGGGCTTCGTCCAGAATTCAAAGGGTGTTTAAGCATTTAGCACTGAGGTTAAGACATAAGGCACACATGTACTACAGACTTTAAACCAATTAAAAAAAAGAAAATTAATTTAAATCATGCTGAGGCAGAATCAGTTGAAAGGCATGCATGGGCTTCCACTTTTGCCTCCTGTGTGGGTGCATTTTCATGATATTGTGGTTGGCAGGCATATTATTGGCATTTCAACAGAGCTTGAGATTTGAGGATGGTGAAAGATGTTCAACATATAATTAAAAAAAAAAAAATGAGGGCATCATTGGCCTTTGAATGAGGAGATGGTCACCTTTGTTTGGATGTTTGTTGGTTAAGGTTATCGGGGCAATGTCCGTTAAAATTTTTCCTCTTTAATGCCGTAGCCATTGCAGGCTCTGTAAACAGCAGTATGTACAGGAATATAGGTTGGTTAATTCCTTAACCTTATCTGTTTGCCTTTCAGGATCAGGATGAACACTGGCACTTTTGGGGAAAGTGTGGATAAGGGAATATTTGCTAGGAAGCAGCAGGTGGCAAGCTGTCCAATGGAATAGTAGCCTCCACGCTTGGGTGGAGTGTCATACTGCAGTTGGGTGGTTTGGATGATAGGGAAAGGGACAGTCACCGGATTAATGTCATCTTTCGAGATCTGCCTTGGGCAGCATAGGTAAGTTATAGGTTGTGGAATATGAGCAGAACCCTTCTTAAATCCAAGGCAACTTCGGTTACCTATCAATATTTTAGTATGGCTATCATGCACTTTTAATGGGAAGGTAAAGATATTCTGCTGGGGGAGGCTGGGTTGATGTGTGGTAAACAGTACAGTGAAAAGTTGTACGTTATTTGTACTCAATTAAGGCATTTCAAGGTTGGGGATGTGCAGGGCCAAGGGAGGATAAGGTATGTTGGGTGGCAAGTTATAACAGGGTTTGATTTTGTTTATGGGAGTTTGGGGGGTTCTTATTGGTGGGGAGGAGTGGTACCAATTTCAGAAATGGGGGTGGTTACTAGGCTAATGGCACTGAGGTTTTTAATAAACTAGCCAGGCTCAGGTACGTAAGCTTACTCAATTCAGAGGATTCCTCAATCTAGAGGGCAGCACATGTTGCTCTTATCTAACAGGAACAGGGGTAGATTTTTGCCCTTGTCAGGAAAGCGATCTAGGTGGAACCTTTGGAGGGAATTTGCACGTTGGGTTTTATAATCAGCTGCATTACCATGACTATTGATGGTTTAATTACTGGTTAACAATTTTGTTGAAAACTCATAGGATGGTTACAGAGTGTTAGTTTTGTTTATAGAATAGGCCATTTAATGCAATGATTTTGTTTAATTTCACATGGGTATCAGTGGTATTGTTTATATGGGAGGTGAGAAGAAACTTTATGGGGATCTTTGTTAAGACATCCTAAGTTTCATTGGGGTTTCACATTCGGCAAAGGGTGCATTTCATGCAGTTAATGAAAGAGATACAATGTCATTAAGAAGCTGTTTATACATGTGTGGAATATTTACAGTCTTTTCTTTTACAGATTACACTGAGGTTGCAGATGTGGACATGCAGAGTGGGCACTTTTTGGTGGGCTGAAGGAACTGGACTTGATGGGTGAGAGAGGAAGATGAGAGATGTGTCGGCTGATGGAGTAGTATGCAAGGAGGTGATGGTTTTCCAGCAGGCAGCTGAATATGAAGTTTGGGGTGTTTCCTTTCCTGCAGCCACAAGGTAATGTCCTGTTTTGTTGATTTTGTGCTGGGCAGCAGCAGGACTGAATTTCACATTATTATTGTAGCTGGGGGTTGTCGGAATTATTCAGGTAGGCGGATTACCATGGGAGCATACCAAGTAATGATTTACTGCTGAAGGGGGTATTGTTAAATGGGTAGGAGGGATCATTGGAAAGAAATGAGATAAGGGTAGGGAGGGGCTTAATAGGTTTTAGGCAAGTCTAACTGGGGTAGAAGTCACATTTTTGACATGAACTTGCTACCCTCCCTCCCTTTTTATTAGTGTGGATTGTGGTTATTTTCTGTTTGGATAGGGCGGAGAGGAAGAGCAGGCCTGTCCTCTTCTGTTCCCCCTCTGATGTTGGATGTTGAATTCAATAAGATGGGAAAGAAAGTGAGTGGCTGCGCTGCTTGATAAATATATAAGCAAGCGGAGGTAAGTTGCTTATTTGGTTGGTGGTGTAATTCAATAAATGGTAACTGGTGGTATGCTGCTTCATAAGTAAGCGAGTGGAGGTATGGATGCTGCTTACTGATCAGGATGAGCAGGGTCACGCTGTCCTCTGTTAATGTTACATGGATATTTTACCTATACCATGTTTTGGTGGAAATTAATAAGTATCGGTTAACAATCATGTTTATGGAAGTTTAATAAAGGTCATCAAATGTCATTCGGTGTGATGTGTTTATTGAAGGGGACCGGGAAAATTTGAGTGGTTGTGCTTCATTACAAGCATCTGTTACTTTATCTGATGTACAGAATAGAGACACAGCAGTATGTTAATTGGAAGATGCATTCTGCAGTACAGATCCATCAGGTATTTTTCTCCTTTTAGCTTTCTGTGTATTTGTTCACTATTGCCATTTTCTCCATTTCTTTAAAACAGACTCCAGTGGTTAAACAGCATATTACAATTAAAATCTGGAACAAAATTAAAAAAAAAAAAAAAATAGAATTTCAACTTTTAATTGCTGTGCCATTATAATAGGATTCACAAATGGTATAATTTATCATTAGGACTTGCTTGATTTATGTTGTAATTTGTGCATGGCCTACTGATGTGACTGCATAACATTTAAATCTGGATAGTATTTTAACAGAAGAAGAGAGTACAATTCAACAGACTGAGCTATTAATGTAGTATACATTTAAATTCACTTCCACAATCACCTTCTGACATTGCACTTACTATATATGTAGAAACGTGACATCAAGATGGGTTTGTGGGTGTGTGTGTGTGTTGCCTTTAACAATTTATGATTGAAAACTAATGTTCAAATCCATATTCAAAGCAACAATGATATTATAGAAGTCCACCACAGTTTATTAGGAATCATATCTTGTTAAATACTGAAAAACATCACAAATAACATTAAGATAATGCCTAGATTGCAGACAAGTGTTGAGATAATGTGATACTCAAACCTTAATTAAAAGCCCGATATCAGGTCTCAGCTCTATCATAAAACATGTTTGTAATGTATGAGTTATCTCACTTTATCAAAATATAACGTTAAATCTGAAAGCAATATATACAACAAAGAGTTTACAAAACTATCTGTTAAAGTACAAGATGAAAGTGTGCACATATATTGAAGTTTTACAAAACACCAGTTACAATATAATATAATCAAAATTAATCTTATCTAATTAGTGTCCCACTTTGGCCAAAAACAGAATAGTGTGCTTACATTTCTACAATCGACAATGAGGCTATAAATTAGTATTCTAACTGTAAAAGAAAAACAGATTACAGCCATGCCTCAATAACAAAAAATAGGTTTACAAGCCCAAAAATGCAAACATTATTGTATAAAACACCATATAGCAGTGAACTGACTGAACTTTCCGCTCAAACTCAACTTTTTTTAAAAAGTAATTTTTAGAGGTGTAACTCCTCCTCATACTTTTATATGCAAATATCACTGCCATACAAAAACGAAAACTGGGAATTTTGAAATCTAGAACTTGCCCCCCCCCACACACACCCCTTTGCAGGACTCATGGTAGCTCTTGTTCCTTGTTGCAACAGCATGAGGGAGTTTTGGAATTTGGGGATTTATATAGGTTTTGTTTTTCTTGTGTGTGTGTGTGTGTGTGTGTGTGTGTGTGTGTGTGTGTGTGTGTGTGTGTGTGTGTACTCATACATAGGAGCCATGACTTGTGTCAAATGTCTATAAACGTGACATCTATTTTGTAAAATGCACTTTAATCAACAGGACCAATGGTCAAGTGTGCAAGATTGCTATGTTACTGGGCTTCACTCCCTGGCCATTTTTTGTTACATGCACCTAGGTTTTGTTTCACAGCATACTTAGTGAGCTGTCAACATTAGCACTATTGATGTTGTGCATTTTGACTTCCGTAATTAGTCCTAATATTGGAATTCTGAAACAAGTTATACCTGGCACAGTACGCTATGCCAGCCAGTAACTTCAAGCTCAGTTCTGTCAGTTTTCCTGTTATATATAATAATGAGTACTCTGAGTCCCTTTGTTGATGATAAAGCCTTTGTGAACTGCACTGCTAAATGAATCACCTAATATTGTCACCATAAATAGCTTATCAAAGTTCTGAGTTCACTCCTTTATGTTATGAACTTTGGACACATGGCAGGCGACAATTCAAAGGTAAAACGAATTTATGCTGAAATCAGGATGTGCTGATTTGTTTGACAGAACAAAATCTTTGGAAACAGCATTAGAGTAAAAGAGGAAATTACAGAGCACAGTGTATGAGATCACTTGGAAATCAAGAATAGGTCACCTCTCAGGAGTCTACAAACCACATAAAATAACATTGTTTTTAATCTATTTCTTCAGTCTTGAATTATGTACTTTATAAAACATTGTTTTTATTTTCAGGCTGGGAGAGTGTTCTCCACCTATGCATGCCATATGTAGCATTGTATTCTGTAAATCAGCAAATGATTAATGGGAACAAGGATGAATTGGAATTTGAACTTCTTCTTACGGCTGCTCCCATTAGGGGTCGCCACAGCAGATCAACTGTCTTCATTTCTTCCTGTCCTCTGCATCTTGCTCTATCGCACCAACCACCTGCATGTCCTTTCTCAACACAGCCATAAATCTTATCTTAGGCCTTCCTCTTTTCCTGTTACCTGGCAGCTTCATCCTTAGCATCTTTTTCCCAATATACTCTGCATCCCTCCTCAGCACATGTCCAAACCAACGTAATCTTGCCTCTCTGGCTTTGTCTCCAAACCTTCCAACCTGGGCTGACCCTCTAATATACTTATTCCTAATCCTGTCTATCCTTGTCACACCCAGTGCAAATATTAACATCTTCAACTCTGCCACGTCAAGCTCTGACTCCTGCCTTTTTGTCAATGCCACTGTCTCTAACCCATATAACATAGCTGGTCTCACTACCCTCTTATAAACCTTCCCTTTCACTCTTACTGGTACTAGTCTGTCACAAATCACTCCTGACACTCTTCTCCACCCACTCCATCCTGTCTGTACTCTCTTCTTCACCTCTCTTCCACACTCACCATTACTCTGAACTGTTGATCCCAAGTACTTAAACTCATCCACCTTTGCCACCTCTACTTTCTGCATCTTCACCATTCCTCTATCCTCCCTCTCATTCCACACATATATTCTGTCTTAGTCCTGCTGACCTTCATTCCTCTTCTCTCTAGAGCATATCTCCACCTCGGAATGAATCGGAATTTGAACAATAGTCCACAATAATCGAGATGAAAAAAGACTATATAACCATTTTGGTGATATGTTGATTTAAGGGCTCTATGCAAGTTCTCAAATCATGCATCATGATTTATTAAAGCAAATTTAATTTATGTGATAATGTGCAGCTGCAGTAGATTTATCAAAAGTGACTATAGTACACTTCATTGAATTTAAGGGACACTGCAATTAGAATGTCTCTATTAGTATGATCAAGGCTATACTGAGTTATTAATGAAAAAGAAGGGGAGTTCACGTTACCCACAGCTAATAGTCATCTGCACATATAGTTAGCCTAAGGGTATTAGAGTTTGTCTGTACCTCACTGCAACTGATAGTAAAAAGGAAAGGACCCAAGTCAAAAATTTGAGCGTCACTGTTATTTATATTTTACGTTTTACAGAACTTGCCTTTTTAATTATGTGTCCAGTTTGATAACCTGATAAGAATTAATTAAACTGAAAATGTGTAAATGGGGAATGATATCAAATCAGCAGTCTAAGTCCAGATAACCAACGTGGATGGGAAGTCCTTTATTTAGGGCTTTGGTGATTTTTTTCAAAGCAGTAAAGATTATGAAGTTGCAATCTAGTCCCGAGTAAGATACACTGTGAAAGGTCTAGGGGTTTCAGATGTTATGTATTTTTTTTGCCTACTTTTACTCCATGTTTGATGGCTTTACAGATAAAGTTACTGAGAATGATAGACCTCTCTGGGACAGAGTAGGGGTCACTCTCTTCGAGGAGTGAGCCGTGTGATTCTCCATTCTTTGGGTACATATCTTGTGGACAAACTGTGACTGAAGATGTTTGGGTTTGCCTAGGTACTACTTTTAAGATTGCCAGTAATCAACAGGTAGGCCCCATGAAGGACTTTTTTCTTTTCTCTCTTTTTTTTTTTGTTTGTAGAGAGGCCAACTGAAACATTACTCAGTATTAATGAACTGGGATATAGTGGGTGGAATTGGAGGAATAAAATTGCCAGTGACTTTATTAGCTAAGATATTACCTATCTATAGGTTATGGTTCATTGTACATAATACCATTTGCAGTAAATTCAGATCATGATAGGGTATTATGGTGGAGTTTTATCTGCATACATTTAAAAGGACTTGTGGTTGTTATTAGTGTTTTTTGCTACCTTGTGCTTGTATATAACCTTGGTGCTTCTCATGATTTTCTTGAGTTCATGATAATGCTATAGAATCAAAACAAAATCAAACAGCCGTGATACAGAATACAAAATTACAGAAAGGTGATGCAATAAAATAGATGATATACAAGTTATACAAATAATAGGTTCCAGTGAGTAATAACAAAATGATTTTAAATATACAAGACAGAAATGAGTGCAATAAGTGTATGTATGACATTGTAGTATTGCAGTAGAGAGGAAATGGAGAGTAGCACTTAATTAGGCTGAAGGTAAGGTATAGGCTTAGAGCATTAGCTATATAGGAAGCAAGATTAACTAGAAGAGGTAGTAGTTAAATGCTGATATATATAGATTGATTGTGTGTGCTGGGTGGCACGTATTAGGGCTTATTAATTTGAAGCATTAAAAAAAAACATATACATATATATATATATATATATATATATATATATATATATATATACTTATGCATAGATATGAGGAGTTAGAGCCATAAGTGAGATAAGAATGAAGAAGAGGATGAGCTGGAGAAGTAGGAAGCCTGGAGGTTTTTTTTGTAGCATTCCATAGTTTGGAGATGGCATATGGGTAGTGCATTTGACTGGGAGAAAGATTAGGGTTTCCTACATTAAGGAGCATCTGTTTGACCAATCACAGAAGTCTGTTTGGGTGATACATGGTGAAGAGAGAGGAGAGGGCAGGACAGTTAGAAGGCTTGTAGATTAGCTCAGTGGTTCCAAAACTTTTTTGATTCTCGGCTCCCTTGCTGAATCCAGGTTTTCCCAAGGTGCACCCCCCCCCCCACATGGCGTGCATAAAGTGCATATTTCATTTATTTATTTATTTATTATTTGACATTTGTTTAACAAGGCTGCCTGACTGAACTAGGAAACCTGGGTAGAAAAGCTCAAAAGTACAATAAAAAGACAATTACCAAAAAAAAGTGTACATTCTGCTTAACAGCATAACACTGATCTACTATGGTCGAGAGGTAAGCAAACCTAATGGCAACCTTATTAACTAAGTTTATAAGAGCAATATTTAAAATCTGTCCCTGTTATTTGGCTCTGTCCAGCATACCTCTCAACTGTATAGATTTTTGCAGAATGTTCAGATTTTTGCCTCATATTTTTGGTCTTTTTCTCATACAATTTTTGTTTTCTGGCAAATCACTGGCAGATCATTGAGGCTGAAGTCAGAAAATAATGACAGACAGTTGATTTTCATACTCCATACCCTTCACTCCCTCATTCATACCTGCATTCACTCACACATCACTCTTAATCTCCTAGTCACGCACACATAGTCACTTCCTCATTCATACCTGCATTCACTCGCGCATCACTCTCACTCTCTCCCAATCAAACACACACACACAGTCACTTCCTTATTCATACATGCATTCATTCACACATTGCTCTCCCTGTCTGCCACACCCACACACCACACACTTACTTACGCATTCATTCATACATCCCTCTCCCTCTTCCGATCTCACACATACACACACACAGCCACTTCCTCATTCATACCAGCATTCATTCACACATTGCTCTTATTCTCCCGATCTCATACATACACACACGCAGTCACTTCCTCATTAATACCTGCATTCACTCACACATCGCTCTCACTCTCCCGATCTCACACACAGCCACTTCTTCATTCATTCGTTCATTCATTCACATATCGCGCTCACTCCCGATCTCACACACACAAACACCCCCCCCCACACACACACACACACAGCCACTTCCTTCATTCCTGCATTCACACATCACTCTCACTCTCCTGATCTCACACACACACACTTTTGCTCTCACTCTCCCGATCTCTCTCTCAAACACACACACACACACACACAGACTCTTTTGCTTTCATGCACACATTCACTCACACATGCAGATACACACACATTCACACAGGCATTCACTTACCTGATGGCCCCTTTCCAAGTGCTCCATGGCCCAGTACTGGTCCGCGGTCCGGTGGTTGGGGACCACTGCTATACTTGATGCTAGTTCTGTTAAAAAGCTACAGTGTAGGTCTAGACTTAGTTCGATGTGAAATAATAAACTTAGCTGGAAAATAAACCATGAACTGTTCATGGTTTATTTTGCAGCTAATCTTATTAGTTCGTGGCTCCCCAGGGCGCCAAGGCACACACTTTGGGAACCTCTGGATTAGCTTATAAGCTGTTGTTAGCTGCAGCTATGTTAGGTGTTGGAGAAGTTCTACCCAGTTTAGACACTGGAGTGATACACAGTGGTGGGAGAAGTATTTGGCGCTGGTTACAAATTTTGCGGTTTTGTTGTAGCATGAGTCCAGTTTGGATTTAATAGAGGATTCTAAGTTAATAAGGAGAGGTACACCATAGAGCAAGGATGGAAGTAGCAAGGAATAAAGGGATAGTCTTGCTGCACAGGTGAGGAAGTGTTTATACCTGTAAAGGATGCCTAATATCTGATGGGCTTTTTTGATATTTGTCTTAATATGCTAGTCAAAAGTCAGATTTTTGCTTATAATGGCACCAAGAAGTGGTAAGTTAATGGCAAATTCATTTTTGTTTAGGGGTGTAGTTTTTTGTGGAGTGAATAACACAAGTTTGATTTTATTAGCATTTAGGGCTAAATGGTTATTTTTCCAGGTTTTGAGGAGGTGAAGGCATTGTGGGTGAGTATAAGTAGTTCTGAAGTGGACTTGGCCAAGCAGATGATGGAAGAGTCATCTGCATATTGGATGGCAGTAGCTTGGGCTATACTGGTATGAAAATCATAGATGAAAATGCTAAAAAACAGTGGATCTAGTGTGGACCCTTGTGGGACTCCAGTAATGATGTGATGGAAAGGAGAGAAGGACTGGTGTCATCTGGTTGCTTGTCATCTGTCCACAATGTAGTTGGAAAACCAGTTTAGGGTAGGGTAGGGGGAGATATGCCTAAATTGAAGAGTTTGGACAGGAGAAGCGGGCAGGAGAGAATATCAAAGATCAAGAAATAGTCAAGAGACAAGGTTTCCTGAGTCTTGAGCATGGTTGACTGTGTCCAAGAAAGTCATAAGATTGGTGTTGGTGCTATGACTAGGCCTAAATCCATTTTGGGTTGGAGAGATGATGTTTTGTGGTGTAGTAGGTAGTCAAGTAGTTAGCTAGGAATACATTTTTCCAGAATTTTGGAGATTGGAAAGAGGATGGCAATATGTTGGAAGTTAGATATATCATTATTGTTTCCACCTTTGCTGAGAGGGAGGATAAATGCCTTTTTCCAGATGGTAAGAATGAAGGACTTTTGAATGGATATGTTTAGAAGTATACTGACGGGATTGGCTATATCTGCTGATATTTGGAGAAATTTCTGTGGTAAGTTATCTCGAGCATTAGATCCAGGTTTAAGATTAAGCAGAAGTTTTTTTTTTTTTTTTTTTTTTTTTTATGGTGGAGGTAGGTTTGGGTGAGGGACAGAAGTTTGGTCTTGGTGTTGCAGATGGGTCTGATGGAGGTGGGTTGATTTGTGGGAATTTGGCAGTGAGGTTGGCTATGCTGTTTTTAAAGAATGAGTTAAAAAGTGAGGCTATTTCAGTTGGAGGCCTGTCTGGATCAGAGGAAGGATTTTGCTTTTGCCTGGATTTAAGAGAGTTTTTATGGACCTCACGAACATTTTTAGGAGTTTGCATATGGTCATGTTGCAGACTAATGTGGTCATCCTGTTTGTATTTGATGACAACCCACTTTACTTAATTACGCAGCTGTTTATACTGAGTGAAGTCTGTAGGGTTTTTACTTGTATGCCATAATTTCCAGGACTTCTCCCTAGCTTTCATAAGCTGTTTGGTGGATTTAGTGAGACAACTGGCCTGGTTGGCTTTCACTCTCCTATGTCAGAGAGGAGCGAGATTATCAAGTACTTGTAGGATTGTTGAGTTAAAGTATTCAACAGCATTATTAAGTGGTAGGACTTTAAGTTGATGCCAGTTGATCTTTTGTAGAGTATTATTGTTTTGTAAGCATAAACATGCTTGGTATTTGTAAGCAGAAGCATACAGTTGTTTGTTTATTTGGTATTTGAAAAGCAGAAACACAGCATTTGATACACATTCTAACCAGTGTGTTTCCTAACTATGGTGCTACTTTAACCTATTAGACTTAGTACATTGTTAAATTTGTCTGTAATGATCTGCCTAGACACCATTTCCTATTCTTTGCAATTCTTTACTCTTCCCCGGACATTTGTCTATGTACCTACTTATTGTAGTATTTCTTGTTCCAACTCTCTGTCTTCTGATAATCCTTCCATCACTCTCTGACTAATATCCTCTACTCTCTTAATTGTCTTCATTTCTCCTGGAACTGTACTATTCACTTTCTGCTCTTACACTGTCTATTTTTTCTCTTTGCAGTTTGCTTGGGCCATCCACAAGCCTCGGGATCGCCCCCCATCCACCTTCGGTTCTGAAGCAAATATTCAGCAAAAGCTCAAATCAGCTGTGGGGAATCTCAGCTATTAAGCACAAGCCTTCCAGTAGAATTAATTATTAGGTGAATGCCATTGAATTGTTTTTAACAATTTTCTCTTACTTTGTGACCATCATTGTGAGGTGAGCACAGCTGCATTGAGGTCCATTCAGGTTCCAACTTGGAGAGCTTTAATAAAGTCGGCCACTAGGTAGGAACATACTCTACTAATTGTACAAGTTCCTTATTCCCTCTGTATACAAACAGGTGGGCTCCAGAGTCTAAGGTTAAAAGTATTCCAAAGCAAACCTTTAGTTCACTCCCAATTCCCTTAACTCTACTCATCCTTAAAGAGCTTGCTAGCAACATTTGTTTTCTGTAAGCTGAAAAGCTCTAACATAGTGTATTGTCTTACTTACATTTCCTGGATCTGTATAGTTTTTTTTTTTCTTTTCCATTTGCAATCCCTCCTGCTGGGATTACTTTGCAACCAGTTCTAACCTCCCAGTCTGACATTGATAATTACTACCCCCCTTCCCTGAGCCATTCTCATAGTAAACTGTATCAATACTCACTCCTCTGGGAACCATCTGTATAGTCCCAACCTTCAGGAGCGTCCCTTAGTCTGCTGTCTGTACTCACTGTAAGTCTTTTTCTTTCTTTTTATATGCATATGCCTTTTTAATATGGTCTGTTTGCTGTCATAATATACAGGGATTTTTATGCTGGTCTATATTAGTGCTGCATTTATTATTGCTATTTAGACTTTATAGTCTGACAAAACTGTGATGCTTTTTTTTAATGCTCATTGTATATGTAGAGCTTGGTGATTACTCCAGTGTGTATATGCATACTTACATATCTAAGCTTACCTAGGAAGCTAGACTGGCTTCATATACAATTCCTTATTGATATCTCCTTCACTATATTCTGCATTTATTATTAGTAAGCAGAAGCATACAGTTGCTGTTTATTTTGGGCACAAACAGCAGAAACACAGCATTTGTAACAAATTATTGCCAATGTCTTACCTAACTACACTTCTAATTGGTATTGGTTAGCAGAAACATACCTGCTATCAGTAAGGAGAAACATACAGTTTGTTTATTTGTTATCTGGTATTTGAAAAGGAGAAACAGTATTTGTTACCTAACTACAGTTTCCATTTAATTAGTTAGCAGAAACATATCTGCTGTTAGCAAGGAGAAACATACAGTTTATTTGGTATCTGAAAAGCAGAAACAGTTTTTGTTGCAAACTCTAATCTGCATCTCTCTCATCTAACTACAGTTCTAACTGGTTTTGTAAGCAGAAACATACTTGGTATTTATTTGAAAAGCAGAAACAGCATTTGTTACACATTCTAACCAGTGTCTTACCTAACTATGGTGCTACTTTAACCTATTAGTCTTAGTACATTGGTAAGTTTGTCTGCAATAATCTGCCTAGACACTATTTCTTATTTTTTGTGATTCTTTACTCTTTGCTGGACAATTATCTATGTACCTCTTTATTGTACTATTTCTTGTACCAATGCTCTGTCTTCTGATAATCCTTCCATCACTCTCTGACTAATATCCTCTACTCTCCTAATTGTCTCCATTGCTCCTAGAACTGTACTATTCACTTTCTGCTCTCACACTATTTTTTCTCTCTGCAGTTTGCTCGGGCCATCCACAAGCCTTGGGATCACCCCCCCACCTTCGGTTCTGAAGCAAATTTTCAGCAGAAGCTCAAATCAGCCCTGGGAAATCTCAACTTTTAAACACAAGCCTTCCAGTAGAATTAATTATTAGGTGAATGTCACTGAATTGTTTTTAACAATTTTCTCTTACTCTGTGACTATTATTGCGAGGTGAGCACAGCTGCATTGAGCTCCATTCAGCTTCCAACTTGGAAAGCTTTAATGAAGTTGGCCACTAGGTTGGAGCATACGCTACTTATTGTACAAGTTACTTATTCCCTCTGTATACAAACAGGTGAGCTCCCAAGTCTAAGGTTAAAACTATTCCCAAACAAACCTATAGTTCAGTCCCAATTTCCTTAGCTCTACTCATTCTTAAAGAGCTTGTTAATAACATTTGGTTTCTATAAGCTGAAAAGCTCAAACATTGTGTATTGTCTTACTTACATTTCCTGGCTCCTGATTGTTTTTTTCTTTTCTAATTGGAATCCCACCTGCTGGGGTTGCTCTGCCTGCTCCATTCACTCTTTGGGCTCACTCGGCTCCCATACCCTGCCCCCATATCCCACCCACCCCCAGTGCTTCTACTCTTGAACACTAAGCAGACACTCCCTCACTTTATCCATCCAATTAGATGCACTTCCTGTTATCCCGTTTCATCCTCCTAGACCTTTACCATGCCCGTGCTTCACCTATCACTTCTTACTACACTCATATTACTATCTCGCCTCACTACTTAACACCACAATACATTCCAGACACCCACTATTCATCACACCCCAAACCCACCTTAGCCTACTACTTCATGTACATATCTCACCATTAGTTCTAGACTTGTCAATATTACTTGCCTCCAATATTTTCCATTTAAATTAATACCTACTAAAGATAGTCACTATAATCCTCAGTTATTCAACAATGAACTTATCAAACAATTGAAACTACTTACTAAAATTGCCCCTAGGCTACTGATTAGTGATGACATCCACCCAAACCCTGGACCACTCTCAGATAACACCAATCCATATAATCACTCTAGTCTCAATACCCCCACACATCCAATCCTAAACAGAAAAAAATCAGACCTATTGCTAATGAACATTAATATTAGAAGTATAGCCAACAAATTGGATATCATCCATGCCACTCTAGCTACATACTCCCCTGATATAGTCATAATCACTGAAACGTGGTTAAAACCAAGTACAAAAGATAATGAAATACTGCCCCCAGGTTATTCCACTACAGGTGGATAGAGGAAGTGGAGTTGCTGTCCTCTTTAAAGGCCATCTCACTTTAACTTTCTTTGAATGCAAAACCTCACATCTGGACAGTGCAGAAATCATCTATACCACACTAACCTTAAATTCAACAAAAACACAATATAATTGGCTGCTATATCCCACCTGGAAATAAAGTCCCAGTTATGGAATGTCTATTGCACTGGGCAAGTAGTACCCTTAGTCAGGAGACATTCATACTGGGTGATTTTAATTTAGACTGGTTTGCATGTGATACAGATCACACCATCCATCACATAAACTTGCATGGTTTTATACAAACTATTCAAGAACCTGCTCGAATATATAAAGCTAATAAAAAACAATCCAACTTAGATTGGATATTAAATAACTCCTTTCACTCATTCCAGTCAGGTTGCCTTCCTGATGATCTGAGTGACCACAAAACCACAGTTCTTATATGACAACACATATTCCCACCAAAACCAACTATGTTTAAACAACTAAAAAAAAACATAACTTTAATCTTGATAACTTCCTAGCTGACCTACAGGTGTAATTGGATTCCACTCAAATACCTTGACATAAATGATGCAGTGAACCACTTTAATAAATGTAAATGCCCCTGTTAGAATCAGAGTAAAATCAAACTATGCCCCCTGGCTAAGCAGACACACTAGGGTCCTTCTGAAAACTAGAGATAAAGTTTGGAAACTATGATGTAGGATAATACAGTAGTTTCTAAACAACAGTATCAAGAACTTAGAAATAAGGCAAAAAAAAAAAACAAAACAGGATAAAATAAATTTATATCATAACATTCAAAACACATATCAAAAAAAACCTCAAAAATTCTAGCCAGCTATAAACTCAGTCCTTCACCCAAGAAAATCTACTACACCAATGCCAAACATCCACAACAGTTCTGATAGCATAGCTACCATTAACAAACATTTCACTGAATCTATAATTGCCCTTTCCAAACAGAAAACTCCTACTGCTGATACCAAACCAGCCAAGTCTACAACTAGCAATGCCTCATTCTCTTTCTCTCCAGTTCCTACAGCCACTATAAAAAAATGCTACAGAAACTAAAACCTACTACACTTGCCATAGATAACTTACCCAGTGAATACCTCAGAATTGCAGCTGATTATATAGCCTTCCCAGTATCAATCCTTAAAAATAGATCCATTCTTGAAAATAAGGTTCCTCAACTGTGGAAAATTTCCCATATAATCCCACTTCATAAAGGGGGACCCTCCACAGAACTGACAAATTATCGGCCAATTGTTATTCTTTCACCTCTTTCTAAGCCACTCAAAAGGTATATTCATCTCCAGGTCGCAAAATTCTTACTAACAAATAACTTTCTCACAAACACTCAGCATGGGTTTTGCCCATTACATAGTACCACAACAGTGGTCTTATCCTTCACTAATACCATAAACCATCACAGGAATAACAACAACTTTGTATCTGCCATCTTTCTAGACCTATCAAAAGCTTTTGATATGGTCTCCCATTCCCAAACTAATAGATGTACTAACTGAACTATCCTTCTCACCATCTGCCACAGCTTGGCTTAATAACTATTTATCTGGCAGTCAGCAATCTCTTCTATGGCAAGGTGACCTATCTCCATGCCTTCCTTTATCTATTGGTGTCCCCCGAGGATCCATCTTAGGCCCTCTCCTTTTCTCCCTCTTTACTAATAATCTACACACAACTAATCCACATGGTTCTATAATACAGTATGCAGATGATTCTTCAACACTTATCTGTGCTGACACTTCTCTATCAACTCTTTATTCTCAAACAGGAATCTTTCACTTCTGTTGAAACATGGTTAGCCAGGGCCCATCTAATTCTGAACCCAAACAAAACTAAATTATTACTCTTCCAACCTAACAAGACATCTATCTCATGCCCAACATTTAACATAATAGTCAAAGACAATACTGTGATCTACCTGATAACCCCATACAAAGCTTCTTGGAGTGGAAATAAACAATACCCTAAAATTTGACTTGCATATCTCCCTAACTGTAAAAAAAAGTCCATAAGAAATGTGGAAGTCTATATAGGCACAAAAGGTTTGTGACTACAATGGCCAAAATGACATTAGCACGAACCCAGCTGCTCTCCACTCTACTATATGCCTTTCCGATTTTAACTAATCTAAGGAAAATGGACTTATCTAAGCTAGAAGCATGTTATAATAAAATTGCTAAGTTTGCATCTGACTGCCCATATAGAACACATCATTGTACAGCTTTAAGGATACTAAACTGGCTTGAGCATCCCAACATTATTCTTTAAAACCAACTCTCTCTAACTCACAAAATTGTAACACAACCAACAAGACCTCCTGCACTACAAAATCTCATCCTTCCTCACAGTTCAAGCAGACCACTTTGCTCTAACAACAAGAACTTACTCACCATCTCAAAGGCCAACAACACTGCAGGAGAATCTTTATTTTCCAACTATATATGTCGTATATGGAACTCCCTTCCTAACTCCATTCTCTTAATCCCATCCACCAATTACTTTAAGCCATCACTTAAAGCTTATCTAAAAAATAAGTGGCCACGTTCCTGTACTTACCCCTCATGAGTGCTCTGATATATCACAGTATACCCAAAACATATCCAACTTCTCCCCCGGTGTTCATTCCTTTGTTCCTACCGACCTGTCTTAACCTTATATCTTGACATAAATCATACCTACAAATAGTACTAGCTATGTTCAAAGCCTAGGTTTTGTTGTCAAGATGTAACAAATTTGTATGTTCTTATGTATACTACATTTCGTTTACATTATACTTGATTATTGTTGTGTGCGCATGAAAATTTACTGTTACTCATGAAGCTTTTCTCCCCAGGCCTCTACTGAAAAAGGACCTGTGTCCAGTCAGACTTTCCTGGTAAACAACTGTTAAATAAATAAAAATAAATCATTAAAGGTAATTGGGCATAAGTGGGATAGGTCTCTAGTATGCTTATAATAGTGTATATTAAGCACTGGAATTGATTTACCAATTATGTATGCAGATAAGCAGACATAATTTGTAAATCTGCTTTGGAGGTTAGTGGTGGTGAAGTTAAGGGATTTGTGACAGTTCTTGTGATAACCAGGGGAGTGAGTGGGTCCAGGTTCAGATTGAATTTCACCACAAGGAATTAAGTTGGGGTAAGTGTGTGTGGGATTTGCGGGTTGCAATTTTTTCATTGTGTTGTATTCATGTGTGGAGTAATGCTGTTAGAGTACCTATGGAGGAGATTTTGCTAGGGTCAGAGACAAGGACCCAGTCTAGTACTGAGCCATTGCTTTTGTTGGGCCTACTTATGGTAGTAATAAGCTGGGTGTACTTAAATAGTTTGATACTGTTTGTTGAGTGATAATGTAAGATGTTTAACCATTTAATATTCACATCACCCAGTATGATTGTTTCATTCTCTATATTTCTAGATAAGCAGGCTAGGATTTCCTCAAGTGCTGGGATATTGTTGAAAAACACTGTTAACAGGAACCAATACTTCACTCAGCCTGGTTTAGAAAAAAAAAATTAATAAAAGACCGTTCTGTAAACACTGACGACAAAACAAGTAATATTAAGTGCTTTTTGTTTGGAAAGTGTCCAAACTTCTTCAGATACCTAATATAACCCATTAGCCCAGCTAAAAAACATTCTATGACGTAAATAACTAATTAGTTGATTACTACACAAGTGAGTCACAATGCTTATTTAAAGTTATACATCATAAATTCATTATTTGTTACTGTCAAAAAACATGTACCTAACAACTTCAATCCTTTTAAGATGTTATTAAACAGTCATTAAAAAGTTATTACATTTATAAAATAGTAGTAAATAGTTAATTCTATTGGGAAGTTGGTTTACTTATTTATTTATTGACAAAGTAATATCATGAAATAATGAAGTTGTCATTGTGTCTTTCATCTTATCCCGGTTAGGGGTCGCCACAGTGGAACTCCGGTCCGCTAATGTTTGGTAGTGGATATTTACTTACCGAGTTACCAGCCCTGATGCACAACCTTCAAAGAAGGCACGCTCATTCATGCATGCCTCCACACAGAAGACGCTCTAGCTGAGAATTGAACGGGACAACGTCTTGCTGTGAGGCGACAATGCTACTGCAGCACCACTACCGCGGATCATCATGAAATAATTCTATTTTTTTTTTCCTTAGGGAGTGACATTATGTTTTTGTATATTATGTTCATATCAATTATGTTTTTGTTAGGTGTCAGCATTATTAATCAAGTATTAATTAACTATTTACTACTAATTAGCTGGATGTTTTTCGAGTGCCTCTCCTGCTTCTAATTCTTTACCCCCTGCTTCCAAGAAGTCTGACAAGTTTAATTTGGTGCCTGAAGAATGTTTCTTTTTGTAAAAATGTCCTGCTGCTGACCTGTCTTTGGTCTCTGCAGCCTATGATAAGCCCTGTCAATGGCTTCTTTCACCCAAGTTATTGCAGTCTGACAAAGACAGCAGAACTATGGAAAGACTGAGCAAGAAGGTTTACATTTCTACTACCCTAGGTTTTAGGACTATTAATTATCAGACCCATATGTCTTGGTATGTGTTGGTTCTTCTTTATCAGGTCTGTCAACTTTGCTAGGGACTTCCTCTCAAGCCATTAATCATTTTATTAAATGTAGCTATGATGTGACAGATCCCTCTATTAGGGCTGCTGTTTTTGGTTCAGTTATGAGAAAATATTCTTGACTTAGGCTCCATCGTCTACCTGATGCTATTAAAGCTAAGTTGATCGATGCTTCCCTGGATTCTAAACTTTTGTTTGGGGAACCTGCTGCTGGTTTAAGTCCCTTCAGGATAAGGGGATAGACTTTACAGGAGCTTAAACATGTTTTTGTTTCTCCTGTGCCTAAATTTCTGAGAAGCTATCCTGCTAAACCTGCCTTTGTTCATAGACATTTCAGCCCTTCTACTAAAGGCAAGAAGAGTAGCAATCAGGCTTCTCCTGCTAAGGCTACACCAGGTGCTGTATGATGATCAGTCTCCTCACAGCCACATTCCCCTTTATCTTTGCCTTTCTTTTTCTCTTTCTGATTGTCTTCAGATCACTCAAGATTCATGGGTTCTGTCGATCATTCATCAGTATACTTCATGGTGTGGAAATCCATGGGCATTCCTCAACCTCCTCAGGAACAGCTTCCCTTTTTCCCAGAGGTCTCCTGACTCAGAGTACTATCCAAGATGTGCCCGTCTCCCAAAGGGGGAAAGAGTTGCACTCTAAACTGTTTGTAGTGCCGAGAAAAGAGGGCACTTGGAGACGTATTATAGACCTCTCTCATCTAAACACATTTTTAAATGTGCCTTCATTTTGGATGTTGTCACTTCAGATTATGTTTCCTCTAATACTCCCCTCAGACCTATATGGTGTCTCTGGATCTCAAGGATGCTTATCTCCATATTCCAAACCATTCTCTTTTCAGGGAGTTTTTGCATTTCTCTGTTTCTTCCTGGCATTTTCAGTTCCCTACTTTGCCCTTTCGACTGCCCCTAGGGTGTTCATCAAATGCCTTGCTCCTGTGATTGCTTTTTGCAGACTTCACAGAATACAAATATTTCCTTACTTAGATGATCTGTTGATTCAGGCATCCTGTTCATACTGTTTTTTGAAAAATCTTCATTTTGCCATTCGCCTTTTTCAGATCCTGGTGGTCACAATAAATCTCACAATGTCTTCTCTGACTCCTTCTTAAGATCATGTTTTTCTGGGTTGCAAGATTCATTCAGTGCCTATGATTCCATCCCTGCCCCCGACAAAGGCCTCAACTCTGATTTCTTTCTTTCAGACTCTTCTCCCTCGGGCTACCATTACTGCAAGTGAATTTCTGAGAGCTCTGGGTTTCATGGCATCCACCATTCCAATGCTCCCTCTGACCAAACTTCACATGAGAAAGTTTCAGTGGATTCTGAATCAGAATGGTTTCAACATGCACACCCTGTAAACTTTGCAATTCCTTTTCTTTCTTGTCTCAAACGGGAACTTCACTGGTGGATTCAGCAGTTGTTTCTGAAACTGGGTATCCCTTTTCATCCCCTTCAATCCTCTCAGGAATTATTCACAGACACTTCAGCCGTGGGTTGGCCAGTGACTTTTGGCTCCCTAAAAGTACAGAAGGTGTGGTCAACTCGCCAACAGAGGACACACATCAGTGTGAAAGGGATGAGAGCCCTTCTGCTGACCTCTTTCAGGATTTTCGTCCACTGTTCTCTCTGGGGCTGCTCAGGGCCTTCACAGACAATACCACAGTGACGTGGTATATCAACAAACAGGGAGGAATGAGATCTTACCATCTTTGCTGGTTGGCACTTCTGTTATGGGATCTTGCTGTCAAGTATCAAGTGATTCTTCAAGCAGTTTCTATCCCTTCTGTTCAGAACATTATGGCAGACACTCTAAGCAGGTCCTTAACTCAGCCCCAGAAATGGATGCTTCACAGGGATGTGTTTCTGGACAGTATTCACCAGTGAGATACGATACTCCTCAAGTGGATCTTTTTGCCTCTCCTCTGAACAGTTTCCTCTGTTTTGTGCCAGAATCCCATGCTCTCTAGTATGGAAGGTAGCTGCACTCTCATTCTCTTTGAAGGGTATATTTCTTTATGCATTCCCTCCCCTACCTCTCATTCCAAGAGTCCTGTTCAAAATTCAACAGGATGCTCCCAAAATCTTATTGTAACTCCCTTTTGGCCATGACAGCACTGGTTCCCTCTACTTCTGCATCTTGCCAGGGGCAGTCATCAGAAATTACCTCACAGGGTGAATCTACTCACAAAGACAATGGATCTCTCATCCCTCATCTGTCCATCCTTCAGCTAACATTGTAGGTGATAGGATTTTGATTCCTCACAGACACCTGTTTCTCAGGACATGCTACAAGTCCTGAAGGAGGCCAGGAAACCTACTACTAGGAAATCCTACTTATCCAAATGCAAGAGGTTTTCTATTTGGTGTCTGTCTCTTAACCTGAACCCACTTACTGTGGATGTTCCTTTGGTTCCCTCATTTATGTGTTGCTTAATGCTGGTTTGGCCTATTAGTCTATCAGCCATCACTGTTTGTCTGCCTTTATCTCTTCATTTAGCTTCTAGATGCGAGTTTAAGCAATTTCGTAAAGGCATCCTTAATATTACACCTCCCAGGAAGCCTGTTCCACCTCTCAGGGGTATTTATTTTGTTTTGGAGAAGATGACTTGGGCTCCTTTTGAGTCTGATGTTTCAGCTTCCTTGAAACATCGTCTTGGAAGACTGTTCTGTTGTTAACTCTTAATTCTACCAGACAGGTGCCCGAGTTGCAGGCCCTTATGGCTTGTCTTCCTTATTTGACTTTTTTATGTGGACCAGGTGTCCTTGAGCACTAATCCCTTTTATGCCCAAAGTGGTTAATTAGCTTTCCCTTAATCAGTCTATTAATCTGCCTACTATTTTCCCTTCTCTGCAGTCTGACAGTGAGAGGGTACTGCATACTTTGGATGTGCATAGGTAACTCAGAATTTATTTTGATCAGACTAAGGCTATTCGAAAAATCTGATCCGTTGTTTCTTATAATCCTAGTGCTTTTGGTTTAGCTGTTTCCAAGCAAACTATTTCTTCTTGGATTTCTAACACTATTTCCTTTTATAGGTTCATAGGTAGGTATTAGGCTATCTGCCCGAGGGCATTTATAAACCTAGTCAGAGTGTGTCAGCTTTCGCCACCCCATTGATTAATTAATTGAGCCTCTGTCAAGAAGAGCCAATGAAGTGATCCCAGGGGTGTATTTTCTGTTACCCATCCACTTGTCAAGGTTTCTATTGAAGAGTTTTAGTGATGAGCTCTGCCTAATGTAGTTAGAAATTTTGTTCCAAAGCATGGGGAGTCTCTGTGACAGGAATCTATCCCTCCAGCATGTTCTATTTATTGTTGTGGCAAGGTTTAGCTCACTAGAGTGAGTGGCTCACAGTGACTTGGATTTCTTTAGGTGGAGCATGTCAATCAATTCTGAGTTGGACATGGCTTTGTAAGTCAGGCAGAGATCACCTCTGAGTAAGCGATATGCCACTGAGTACAGCTGGAGTTTTTCCAGTCAGGCTGCATAGGACATATGTTTGAGACCAGTAATCCTTTTGGTGAGGTACTTTTGTGGTCTTTCCAGCTCTTGGAAGTGTCTTGTGAGGTACATCCCAAACGGGTCATTGTACTCTATGATGGGTCTGATGAGTGACGAGTAGAGGGGCACTCTAACCTCTTTATTTCTAGATGCAAACCCTTTAGTAATTAGACGGGCTACATAGAAGGACTTCCTAACTACTTTGGCAATATGATTGTTAAAGGCGAGATTACTATCTACCTGGGTCCCCAGATCTCTTATTACCTCTTCTGTATTAAGGGGGCTGCCACCTATGTGGTAATTCATGGGTGTTTTGTTTTTCCCAAATGGGATGACTATGCATTTTTTGGCATTTAGCTTGAGGCCTTGACTTTGACACCAGTTGTCCGTCTCAGTAAGGCCCTTTTGGAGAATGTCTGTGTCAGCCAGAGAGTCAATTATGGCTCCTAGTTTGCAGTCATTGGTGAACTTGGTTAGCCATAGTCCTCCTGTGTTTGCCTGTACTTCTGAGAAATATATGCTGAACAATAGGGATCCCAGGACCGAGCCCTGTGGGACACCACTTGTGACTGGTTTAGAGTCAGACCTGCAGCCCGCTATTCTTACCGTGTGAGTTCTTTCTGTAGGCCAGTTGGCAACCCATCTCGTGATGTAGGGGTTTATGTTCAGGCTGGTGAGTTTTTCTATAATTCCCCAAGTGGGGAATGGTGTCAAAAGCCTTGGCGAGGTCAAGGTAAGCTGTGTTAACTACCTTCCCCTCATCTATGGCCTTGGTGACTGTCTCGAAGAAGTCAACCAAGTTTAGTAGGCATGATCTGCCCTTAACAAATCCGAACTTGTTCGGGTCAAGTATTTGGAGGTTCCCAATGTCTTTGTTAAGGAGTTCCATGATGATGCGCTCTATAGCAGACCAGGCTAGTCAGGCTTATGGGGCGATAGTTACCAGGGTCAGTTGTGGCCCCTCCTTTGTGGAGCAGAATAACCGTTGCTGTGTGCCATTCTATGGGCACGAAGCCTGTGGAGAGGATGAGGTTGAACAGTCTGTTTAGATGGGGGGTTAGTTCATTCTGTAGTTCATGCAAGAAGCAGCCTGGGACACCATCTGGCCCCATTGACGCTGTGCTTTTGGCTTTTGAAAGGGCTGTTTTCACCTGTGCGTCTGTGATTTCCGGGACACTACACTTTTCCGGTATTATTGTGGGCCCTTTTGGAGGTGAGAGGGGGTAAAGTTTGCACTGAATCTATCTGCCAGGATTTTGGCAATATCAGTGGGTTCAGTATATTTTGTGCTATTTTGCACTAGCTCAGAGCATATCTGCAAGTTGCCACTTAGATTCTTGACATAGCTAAAGAAGGCTTTGTTGTTATCTTTGGAATCCTTGGCTATTTTTCTTTCAAAGTTAGCCTTGGAGAATTTTATGAGGGACCTTAGTTTCTTACTGATACTGATCAGGGTTGTCTTTCCTTCTCGGGATTTGCTTTTTTCTGAACTAGTTTCCTCCTGCTATTGTATAGTCTGTTTATGGCAGGGGTCCACCAGACTGGTTTCCTTCTCTTAGGGGAGTGAGTCTTGGTTTTACTAGAGATTGCATGATCCATGCATCCTTGTAGGTGCTTCACAGAGTGCATTTGTAAAGGTTTCTGCATCTTAGGCAGCGTTATCCTTTAGCGTGGGGGCTGTGAAACTTACCACCTCTGTCTTAAGTAAGGTGAAGTTTGCTTTAGAAAAGAATTTCTACTGTGGTTTCCTTAGTTGGGGGTAGTGGTGGGGTGTGGACATCCAGAGTGATTAGTTTATGGTCTGATCTGACCAGTGATGGGTTGACTTCTGGTGTGGGACACCTGTCACCCATGTTGGAGACGACCAGGTCAATATGTTTTCACCTCTGGTAGGGGAGTTTGCCAGCTGATCCAGGGCATTTGAGTTGATAAATTCCAGGAAGGGCTGGACCTGGGAGTTTGTACTCGACTAGTTTTCCCAGTTAATGGTAGGATAATTGAAATCACCCAATATCAGGGTGTTCGGTAGGACCTTCATGTTTTCCAGTGTCTCTGAAAGGCGGAGTGGCGGTCATGGAGGGTGATCTGTAGCAGGCAACAATTTGCATTGCAGATTGGCCTGATGTTAGTTGCAAAAGAGCTCTTCCATGTCTCTTTTCATGTAGTCCAGGGAGGTACGTCTCAGGTCATTCACACCAACATGAACAATGACAGAGTCACATTTGTACTTGTTCTGGAGTGACCTGAGTGCTTGTGTTATGTGGCAGATTCTGGCTCCCGACAGGCAGCTAACAGTAACCTTCTCCTTGTCCAGCCTAGTGAGTGGGACGTCAGTGTGCCTGACGATAGAGTCACCTATTACTAGTGTGTTAGGTATGTTATTTTGCCTTAAGGGCTGTGATTGTGCGGCACACTGATTTTGTGTTTTATATGTTGTCTGGTTTGTGATGGGAGGTGAAGGTTTTTTGGGTGTCTGCTTTGGAGGTCTGTGATGCTTTTGCAGTTTTTTATATAGAGCCTCCGAGTATGATTTTGTGTATTTTTTGCCAGTGCTGGTTTAGTATGTCTATGTGAGGCTGGAGGTGTGGTGCAAGTGTTAACCTTCTCCTATGACTGCTTGTTCCAGTCTTGGGTGGAGAAAACTTAGCCTCCAATTTAGCTATATAATTGCATCTCTCGCATATGTTAATGTTTTGTGGTAGGAGGAGAGGGTTGTCTGTGTACATGAGGCAGTTGTAACATTGCCTCAGGATACCCAGGTTCACCAGCTGGACTGCAGAGTATACCTAAAATTGCCCTTTGGTCATATCTGACTAGTATGGTGAGCTGTTTAGTCACTTGGTTGGTGAGGGGTGAATAATGAGCCTTGCCCTACTGGGCAATCAAGTGCCAGGGTATATTAGTGCCTGCTATTAGGTCTGAGCAAGTGCTGGACTGTAGGATGCTTTTTAGTGCTTAGGTTGAGAGTTAGACAACTTTCAAGGGAAAAACTGAAGAGGAGACTTGGTGGAGCTGGGATAAATTTAGCCCTAGCTAACCGGCGCTGCCCGGACATGCAGAATTGTGCAAACATGGTTTTTACAGCAGGGAACTGAAAGAGATAGAAATTATCCCAAAATGGCCCACAAACTACTAATTTTGGAACCACTCCTCCAGGGACAGATGGCTGTTCAAAGCTCCCTCTCTCACAGGTGAACAGAGAAACCTACCTCTACCCAAGTAAGGTATGGGCATCTCAGAAAATTGTAACAGCCCTGAATTCAGCACTTGCCTGAAAACTGGACTATACTAGCTTAGAAAGGTGGGAAACAAGGAACATTTTTTTTGAAAGAAATACACTTAAAACAGCTTTAAATGATTACAAACAGTAAAAAATACACTTAAAACAGCTTTAGATGACTACAAGCAATCAGAAAAGGCTTTTAAACAAATTACCCAATTAACCAGTAAAAAAATCTCAAAACTGAGCCCTGTTCCTATAGGCTTCAATCAGGCAAGTTCTAACTGCACACTCCTGCCGCTGGGGTGCAGGGGAACCTTCTCCAAAAATGAAGGCCTGTATTAGTGCTCAAGTTATACAAACAAAGCTAGATTCAGCAGGTCTGGATCTAGTCTATGCTGCAGCAAACAAGGTGCACCAATTTCAGTAAGAAACAGTTCAAATATGCAAGCACTATAAGCTTTTAACCAGAAATTCCCAGCTCAGAAGGGCAAAGTCCAGCCTCTCCTCCCACAAGAGTGCAGACCACAAACCTTCTTAATGTAAAATAACTGCCCTGAAGCCCAAGTGCTTAAACCAGAACTAATACACTTTCAGAATAACAGACACTGAGCCCTTAATCAGCAGTTCCCAACTTAGAAGGATGTAAGCTACCTGTCCTACCACAACAGTGCAGATCACAAACCTTCTTAATGTAAAATAACTGGTCTGAAGCCCAGGTGCTTAAACCAAAAGGTTTAGAATGATAGCTACACTTTAATCAGGTTACTGCCAAGCAGTAATAATTACAATTGAATACGTTTAAGAAGGCCTGGATTAGTGCTCAAGTTATGTTACACCTTTCATGGCAAGAGCCTTTCTTCGTCAGTCAAGGCTCATTCTGCTAGACCGGTGGATTCGTCTGGTGCTTTTTTCAAGGGCTTAGATACTAGTTCTGTTCTTGAAGCAGTTTACCTGGTCTTCTATGCATACCTTTACTAAGCACTACAAGTTGGATGGTATCTCTAGAGCTAGGGCTTGTTTTGCTAGTGCTGTTCTCCATGGCTTCTTAGGGGACTCCTCCTTTTGTCCTTGCCCCTCCCAAGTTTCCTCTTGAGCTTTTGCACTCTTCCAAATGTTAAGAATACTGCTGCAGAGAATGTAAGGACATAGTACAGTTGTGTAAAATCTTACCATAACCTTAGATGTCCTTGCCTTCACTGCTGCAGTATTCACTTCTTCCCTTCATCCCTCTATTCCTTTACTTTCTGGATGTACAGGTTACCTCTTGGGTTCCTTGAACTGACGTTCCTACTCGGGCAATCAGTTCTGTTTATGGTAAGCCTGAATGTTATGTTTATGCCCTACGGTACACGAGGAGCATTTGGGTAACATTCAGATGTACCTTTAAATGCAACAGGAAATTTTAGGTATACTGGCCGGATGATGGGCTTCCACAGCAGGGAATCCCAAATGATAAGAATGCTGCAGCAGTGAAGGCAAGGACATCTACCATTGATTTTACACAACTGTACTTTCTGCCTGTATGTGGGTTATGCAGACATAAAATGCATGAGTCAAAAAAATGTCATGGGAATGTAAGGCTAGGCATTTTAAGATGCTCACAGATCAGTAGCACATTAAGTTCTGATGAACCTATAAACATTTTTTTTTAGCTGCAGCATCCCTGTAACTAACAAATAAATATGTTCTTGTCCTCCAAGACTGATAATGGGACCCAATACTTTAGCCCATGATAAGTGTGTCACATTTAACAAACGTACTAATTTTTCTCCACGTCTGTTATGTCCTTTCTCAGATAATCTGGAAAAAGTTCAAGTAATTTAGTTGCCTCACATCTTTTTGGTACAGCTCTGTGAAATTTATTATTACGGTGGGACATATACCACCATTCTTGTGTTCTCTGACTTCATATGCAAACACCCTAATTATAACCAACTGCAGTGAAGCTCTCAGAGCACAATTTTCATAAACTAAAAATGGGATATAAAACATTATAAACACTAAATACTTTGTATATACATGTCTTACATAATGTCTTACTTCACAATCTTAGCTAATTAATACACCCAACATGTTGACCTATTAAAAGATATAGATGGTGTCTACTGTAAGACAGGACACACAGGCTTTTTGTGTCACATCCATTCAGAATTATTCATCTGTAATATTGTCCACTTCTCAAAAAAAGACTTCACTTGCCACTAATCAGTATGCGTGCATGCTGTGAGATTCGCAGTCTGACTATCTCATTAATTAGACCGACATTTAGAAAAGTAGTCAGTGAAAAGGCTTTTAATAAAGTAGCACTAGAAGGAAGGAAATAGCTTCCCATTGATGTCAGAACAAAAACAAAAACTAAAGGACTTGTAAAATAAAATCAGATTATATCTGCTGATGTTCTCCTCTTGCACTGGCTTCATAGACCCATAATTTGCAACTAAAGCATTATCCTGACAGCTTACACAGTTTCTGCATATTGAATCTTGACATATTCCTCTCAGTTCTATATGTCCATATATAGTCATTATTATTAGATTTAATTGTACAGTTCATTAACTACTCTAATTTCTCCATTATATATTAATACCTTTTTACTTCTGTTATACTTCATAAATGCTTTTCTACTCCAGTCATTTCTATTTACACCTATTCTTCAACAATGTTTATTTATGCAAGAAAAAATACATTTATTACATCCTCTTTTTGTTAAATTTGAAAACCTTATAACTGAATCATGGATATAAAATAATCATGTCCCTACTGTATTTCTTCATGAACCCCGAGACGTGCTTGAAAAAGGGCAGAATAACCCGCCTGCCTACTCAATTAAACTAAAAAATAAATAAAATGCATATTGTCTCAGTCGCTCTGCATTTTCTTAGTTTTAAAATTTCTTTGTGACAGGCACAGGCAAGTATTTGTTGACCTATTCACAAGGTACATCAAAATGCTTTATCTTTGGACTCTGTTGTATAACTTTATTATCAAATCATGCACTATGTAGATGACTATACTGTACTTTTTCCCCCATTTCCTTACATTCAGAAACTCAGCCAGCTCTCCATTAATTATTATTGTACATTCAAAATGTCTTCAGTTTCTAGGCTATTCCACAGTACAAAACAGGCACAATTTTTTTTTCCACTGATACCAGTGGTCCAAAATGTTTGTTAGTACTAATTCTATATTTATATCAAATTTTGAGATAGGTGACACTGCATACATTTAAATATAAAGCACACTTCAAGTCAGAGATAAAGTAAAGCAATCAGAAATATGAATAATTTTGTACAGTAGCTACCTTCAATGCTATGGTTGCAATTGGAAAAACAGCACAGGCCCTTCTGCTTCCTTTTCATTTTTATATTTTTTTATTTTATTTTACTTTTGTTGACCGGGCTAGTCTAACCGGATGCATGTCCATTTTCAGTAGAGGCCCGGGGAGAAAAGTTCCAACACACATACAATATACAATATGGGATGTTCAAACTTTTTTAACTTCTTTATGCTTTCTGTTTTTTTATAATTAATTCTTGCACATCACTAACAGTTTTTCTGTAGACAGGCTTAAGCTTCCTGAATGTTTCATGACCATTTCTATATAGTACATCAATACATGGTCCTACATTCCCCATTTAACAGACATGTAAAAACCTGAGCACTATTACAAAATTAAAGCTTGTTATGTCAACTAAATAGAACTCCTTTAATCAATTATAGGATCTTACATCATCCTATTTTATTCCAGATGTTTTAAGATTGCAAAGTGCTTTTTAAGCCTCTGTCAGGTAACTTTAGTCAGCTTCTATATAAAAATATAGTTAAAAATCCACCCCCCTTTAGCTCATCATAACCTTATGAAGTTACTTAATTCAAATTCCTAGACTCCCTCCTTTTCTTTTGTGCAATTCATTATAACTTGGTAAATATGCTGGATTTCCCTAGCTTGTGCCAGTTACTTGTACTCCTCCAAGCCATCTGCTGCCATGGAGTAGGTTTCATTCCTACCCAAAGTGTATTTGTTCCTTATTCTGCACAGCAAGCCTCCCAGTTCCCATCCTTTTGAATAACAACTGCCCATCTTTATTCACAGCTTCATACTTTTTACTTTCTCGACTACTCTTTATCAATTAATTTTACACACTTACATTTAAGCTTTTATTGCAATTGATATACTTTGTGATAAAAATGTTTGTAGAGATGACATAAGTACTTTTTGTTGTATTTAGTAATATATGTTCACCTCAAAATGTTTTGATAATTATGTTGAAGGAAGCTTACCATCTCTAAACATGCCAAACCTACTTTGAGGCCTGTGACAACATTTTAATGATGAGTCCATGTCAGTTTAACGAAAACATTAAGAATCCCATGTTATAAAAATATTTCACAGAAAAGAGAGCGTTATGAAGAAAACCTTTTAAATACAACACAAATACTGAATTATTTTCATACTAGACAAGAATAATGCACACCTGATGTGGCGGGCTGCATCCCCGATTCCTTATCCCCTTGCCAATTATTATTCTCATATTAAAGCTACATTATGTTGAAGAGGAAGCAATATATAATTCCTGCTTTATAGCACTAATATTCTGTTTTTGATCTGATAGCAGAAGATGACAAACTTAAAATATTAACTACCAGAAGATGTGCATGTAGGGACAGGAGGACAACCCAACACAAAGGGTTTGTAATTGAGTTTGCCTACTGTTTAAAGCTCGACTGTTGTTAAATTTATAAAGTCCCTTTCACTAAACACTGCATGGCCTGTTATACCTTTCCAGGGGTTGTTTTGGCTATATGTGATCCCTTAAGAAAAATAATAAGCTGACAAAAGTCCAGCAATGTACCAAAAACATACTAACCGCTCTAAATGTCTTAAATAATGCATCTTTCTCCCATGAAGTTCCCTGAAAATGGACTCTTCCCAATGTCTTCCCAATTTAGCATCCAGGTAATCATAATAGAAAATTAATTAGTATATAAACAGACAAAAATAAGCAAATTAAGTCATGCATTCATGCATGCATATACATACATACATAGATGTATACTTACATATACCGTTGATTTCCTAGGGCATTTCATGGTCATAGCATCTATGGTAATTAAATGGGTCAGGTTTCTAAAGATTGACCATGACAGGTCCTTTAATTTCTTCATGACGTAAGCAGTCATGCAGCCAATGACCTTTCTTTATAATTGGGAATACTAGCTATAATGAAGATGTAGAAAAAATCATTAAATATTAGAAGGAACTGCTGATGTTATATTGCCTAGTAATAAAACACCATTTCTAGGTATTACTTATAGGTGGAATCGGTTAAAATATTTTAATTTACAGGCACATGAACTAGACAATGTCGGCATGTTTTCATCCTCGCCCTACATGTATTATTAAAAGGAACATATGAACAAGAATTCAGTGGTGCAATCAGCAGGTACAAATTATGCAGGGGTGAACTACTGACTTCATAACTTAATATCAATACTGCAGACACAGGGAGAGCTAAAGTACTGAAGCCATCAGTATTTAGAGACTTCTTTCTCAGCTGTGAGTTGAGGGGTTGCCACTTTGGTAATCTGCATGGGATGCCTGATGAACTAGAAACTGTTCTGTGGTGTGTTATAGAATAGAACAGAGTTGGTTCAGAATCAACAGCAGAAAATGAGACTATTAATAGTAACAGTGAGTTTCTATTAAATGAAGTGTTACCCTTTCCAAGTTATCTATGTTGGAAAGTGAGTGCCATAAATATTGAAGTATTCGACAACTAAGATGTTGGCTTGGGAATGTTAAAGATAACTAGTTAAAGATTTAGAATCTTACCTAATTTGATCTAAAAAGGAAGGCAAGACTAATGCATAGAGATGTGTACAAATATCAAGGTTTGAAAAGATATAATTTTGAAAATACAGGTTTAATTTTGTTTTAATCATTATTATTATTATCATTTTGGGGGGGGTGATACCATGATGGTAAGTATACTATGCAACTTCTAAATTCTGAAGGAGGACTGTGGTAACTAAGTAAAAGAATGGCATAATAATGTAATAGGACCTCAAGGTTCAAAGTTGAAACAACTGCAAAAGTAGAAAAAGTATTTGTTCATGCAGAATGCAGTACTAGAAATGCACTGGAGCTTTAGTGGTTGAAGATGTACAGTTGAAAATGGTTGCATTGAAGCCAGGTCTATATTTGAACATTGAAGTTTCAAAACTTTGAATGTTCTAATATCGAACCCTATTCAGCGAAAGCTGGAAACATCGAACATACAGAACAGCAAATTTTTTTCCTAGGGAAAAAAATTGATGTTTCAAAACACATACACACAACACAAGCACACAAAACAAACAGCAATCCACACACACACACACCTAAAATCTTACACCTAACCCTACACTAAACTATACACACACCACTAACTATCCACTTACCTTATCCCAAACCCTAACCCTAAGGTCCATCACTATGACACACTCACCTCACCTGCGCCCTAACCCTAACTCACCTAACCCACCCTAACTCTCACGTCCACACAATTGCACACATACCTAACCTGCACCCTAACTAACCTAACCCACACTCAATCCCACACCTACCTGAACCCAACCTGTAACTTTCCACCACAGCACTGAAAATACCAAAGCAACAGAAACAGACAACCAAATTCTTACCCTAGGAAAGATTTTGGTTTTCTGTTGCTTCGATATTTTCAACTTTCACTGAATAGGGGTCAATATTAGAACATTCAAAGTTTTGAAACTTCACTCTTCTAATACAGGCCCTTGAAGCCACATGGAATACTTCAGTCTTGATAAAAAATAATGAAATTCTTTAAAAAATGCTATTTAGAAACAGCTCTGAGGTATGAAGACAAAGCCCTGACCACTAACCACCAGGTGCAAGTAAAACTAGCAGGTTAAACACTACAGTAGATGGAAAGAGACAAAACAACATTGTGAGCTAGAGGGTGTAACATACTATAAGTCATGACAGCTAAAAAGGTACATCTCTGGATTTCAGAATTCATATTGGAATTATTAGTGAAGCTTGGACACATTTCCTAGAAGCAGGAGAAACACCCCTCAGTGACAATTATTTCACAGCACCCCTTGAGTCATAGTAAGCATGTATGACAGAAAACAATAGAATCTTAAAGGTCCCCACATTTACCAACAAAAATGATGACACCACTCCTGTCACACAGCCTTGCCCTCTATGATGAAAATGGGCATTGTATCTCCTATCACCAAGGGAATGAACAGGCAAACTGGATGTCTTAAAGGAAAAACTGATGTTCACTGAAGAGTGGGAGCACAAAAATGTCATTCTGATCCCTGAAAACCCACAATTGGCATTTTATATTTGCAAAAAAAAAAAAATTACATTGATTTTAAAATGCTACTGGATAATGAGAAAACCATGGTAAAGAATTTTGTTACTGATTAAATAAACAGATGCACAACTTTCTGTAAGACTTGTTGATTATATTCTACAGTATCAGAGCAAGTGGCATTGATTATGGGCAAGCAGATTTTTTTGTTACTGATAAAAAAAATACATTGCTTTTACAAGCACTGCTGATAATAGATATTCAAAATACATAAATCACATTGCTCACAGTACAAATACACACATGACTAACAACAGGCCAAGAAGAAGACCTTAAACAGTATGTTTTATTTTTAAATCTGAAAAGTATTATTATTATTTTTGTATAGAGAGTAAATAATTATAAGTGATAGTGAACTGAAATGAAAACATGGAACAGAGCCACAGAAAACAGCATATATAATACTAAGGATTAAAATGCGACATTAGTAAAGGCGAGTCCACATAAGTGTCAGTAAACATCATACAGTTGACATTTGATCAAACATTGTGTTTGGCAAGTGTTGCTGATGATGGAAATACAGCATTTAGCTGGTGATTAAAAACTATTGTAATGTTCTCTCAACTATACTTAGTCACAGGTAAGAATATAATGCAAGTTGCTAAATAATTGCTGAAATATATGAGCAGCAATTAAATCTTGATAAAAATACAGTTTCTACAAATGCTGCTGATCATGGGGATACATACATACATCTTTTTGTCAGTCGTTTCTATTAATGTAGTTTTCACATGCAGGGTTTATCACCAGGGAGCAATCCACAGCATTCTGCTGTTGAATGCATGAATACAACTTTGGATTTATTTGTTTGCTTGTTCACATTTATTTATTTATTTTATATTTGATTACGGGGAATGTCTGACTGGACATAAGTTCTTTTTCAGAGGAGGCCTGGGGAGAAAAGCTTCAACATTTAGTAAACATCACAATGTACATTAGAATAGTGAATAAACATTTTACCATAACCACATTACTGAGCAAAGTTAAAGATTTATAACATATTTAACAAATATAGTTACACAAATGTGATATGATAAAAACATTAAAAGGAGATATAGTACCTAATCTAATCTAATTTTTACATGTCAAAGAGCTAAAGACAACTTCAATGTATTAGTAGTCAGAGTAAAAAATCATAGAAATAATATGATTTTGATGTCTATGCATGCCAGAAAGAGATATGTTGGTACCAACTGGAGAAAATATGGGAGGGGAGAGGAGGATAGAATGTTTCAGCTTTAGCTGTTATTTTAGCAGCAGAGAGATCTAACCAGTTGTGTATAAGAGTAGAGGAAAAAGCAAGGCTTGAAGTTTAGCTGCTGAGTTTATGATGGAGAGGTGAATGCAGTTGTGGATGGAGCAATAGGTTAAGTGTATGGACCAACCTGGACTGGAACATGAACAGAGCCAAGTATCAGTCAAGTGGGCTTTGAGGCTTTTTATGAATTGTATTATAGAGGATGTGTTTTCAGTATGGTTTCATGCCAAGAAAGAGCACTACAGATGTGATGTTTGCTCTGAGAGTGTTAATGGAGAAGTACAGAGAAGGTCAGAAGGAGTTGCATTGTGCCTTTGTGGAGTTAGAGAAAGCATATGACAGGGTGCCTAGAGAGGAGTTGTGGTATTGTACGAGGAAGTCGAGAGTGTCAGAGAAGTATGTAAGAGTGGTACAGGATATGTAGGAGGGTAGTGCGACAGCGGTGAGGTCTGTGGTGGGAATGACGGATGCATTTAAGGTGGAGGTGGGATTACATCAAGGGTCGGTTCTGAGCCCTTTCTTATTTGCAATGGTGATGGACAGGTTGACAAATGAGATCAGACAGGAGTCCCTGTGAACTATGATGTTTGCAGATGACATTGGGATCTGTAGTGAGAGTAGGGAACAGGTGGAGGAGACCCTGGAGATGTGGAGATATGTTCTAGAGAGAAGAGGAATAAAGGTCAGCAGGACTAAGACAGAATATATGTTTGTGAATGAGAGGGCAGATAGAGTAATGGTGAGGATGCAGGGAGTAGAGGTGGCGAAGGTGGATGAGTTTAAATACTTGGGATCAACAGTTCAGAGTAATGGTGAGTGTAAAAGAGAGATGAAGAAGAGAGTACAGGCAGGATGGAATGGGTGGAGAAGAGTGTCAGTAGTGATTTGTGACAGATGAGTACCAGTAAGAGTGAAAGGAAAGGTTTACAAGAGGGTAGTGAGACCAGCTATGTTATATGGGTTGGAGACAGTGGCATTAACAAAAAGGCATGAGTCAGAGCTGGATGTGGCAGAGTTAAAAATTTTGCACTGTGTGTGATGAGGGTGGACAGGATTAGGAATAAGTATATTGGAGGGTCAGCCCAGGTTGGAAAGTTTGGAGACAAAGCCAGAGAAGCAAGATTGTGATGGTTTGGACATGACCTGAGGAGGGATGCAGAGTATATTGGGAAAAATATGCTAAGGATGAAGTTGCCAGGTAACAGGAAAAGAGGAAGGCCTAAGATAAGGTTTATGGATATGGTGAGAGAGGACATGCAGGTGATTGGTGTGATAGAGTAAGATGCAGTGGACAGGAAGAAATAGAAACAGATGATCCGCTGTGGTGACCCCTAATGGAAGCAGCTGAAAGAAGATCATAGAGGATGTGTTTGTTAGGTTTGTGGGTAGTGTATTCCATTTTTTGCAATAGACTGTGAGAAGAGCGATTATTATTTGCTTTAGTTGTGTCTATGAGGCATTTGTTACTGGAGCGGAGAGTCCTGTAGATGGTGTAGGGATGAAGTAGCTCCTGTAATGCTGGGGTTTTAGTAGGGTGATATAGAATTTCATGGGCTAGAGGGAGTTGATTGTAGAGGAGGAGTTAGGGCAGGTCTAGCCAGTGCAGTTGTTTTAGACTTGTACAGTGATGTAACCTGAATGGAACATCTGTGGCAAATCATGCTATGTTGTTGTAACAGGATTCAAGTTTAGCTATGTCTGTTTTTCTAAGATTTGAGAGCCATGGGGATGCATAAATAAATGATGAGATGAGATGAGTCCACGCAATTTCTGCTTTAGTGTTTTTTGTAAGAAACTGTTTATTTCTGTACAAAAGGCCCAGCTTTTTGTAGACCTTCTTTATGGCATTTGAGATGTGGATGTCAAATTTCATTTTACAGTCAATCTCTACAGTAAGTAGTTTAGTCTGAGTGACAGGAGAGATGACTGGATTATTTCTGGATATAATATTAAAAGGTTGAGTGGGAGGTGTATATCTAGTAGGCATGAAAAGAAGAAGCTTAGTTTTATTAGGGTTTGCAATTACTTGTGAGTTATTAAGTCACGCTTTAACAGATAGAAAGGAAGATTGTGTCAGTGAGTGGATGTCATTAAGAGATGAAGCAGCCCATATTACTGTGGAGTCATCTGCATATTGGATGACTGAGGCACAATGTGTAGAAGTATGGAGGTTATTAGTAAATAGAACAGTAAGGGTCCTATGTTGGAACTTTGTGGAACCCCTAGAGTTACAAGCAGACAGTTGGAAAGGACCTGTTGCCATTGCACTACCTCTTGCTGACCTGTTAAATAGCTTTGGAAGCAGGTGAGAGTGGACACACTAAGATTTAGTTCTGGTAGAAAATTTAGGAGTCTGTTGTGTGAGACCACATCACGGCCTTAAACATATCAAGAAAAATAGATAAACATGTTTGATTGCTTGTATGGTTGTTTACTGTGTTTGTGAAAGACATTAGAGCAGTCATAGTACTGTGAAAAGATAAGAAGCTGTGCTGTGTCTTAGACAGTAATTTATTAGTGTTTAGGTATTCCATGATTTGTGTATGTATACATCGCTCAAGGATTTTAGACAACTGGGGAAAGGATAGCGATGGGGGGATAGTTGTTCAGTTCAGTTGAACGACCTTCTTTATGAAGTGGAATAATATGGAAAATCTTCCAGATATTAGGGACTTCACTTTCAGAGAAGGGTCTGCTGATGAGAATGGCTAATGGGTAGGCTATTACATCAGCAGAAATTCTTAGGAATCCAGCTGGTAATTTGTCTGTGACTAAAAACTTTTAAATAAACAACAGCATTAATCTTGTCTATGGAGACTGGCTGTAGCTGCAATTATTGTTTTGTGCCTTAGGTGGTACACTGGAGAAGGAAGAGTTTGAGAGTTGGATAGGGCAAAGATGGATTCAGTAAAGTATTCTATCTGATAGATTTGAGGTGGTGTGGTTGGGTGTACTAGACTTACCTGGATGGATCATATTAATAGCTGTCCAGAACTTTTGGGGGTTGTTGTGGTGCTTAATTTGAATATTGTGGTGATAGTTAGTCTTGTCTCATTTTATAATTTTCTTAGCATTATTTCTTACTTCTAGGTAGGTTTGTTTATAAGTCTGCATTTGAGTTTTGTGACATTGGTCCCAGACTTTATCTGTAGTTTTCTTAGTAAGCCAAAGTGCAAAGCTGGCTTTAACTCTAATAGTTCTGGAAGGAGCATGTGTGTTTAGGATGCTTAAGAAGGTAATGTTGAAATATTTGACTGCTTCATCAAGGCAGAGAATCCTGAGTGGCTTCCATTTGCAAGTTTTTAGATTAGTGCTGAAGTTAGGATTAAAGTTTTTTTTTTCTTTTTTGTTTAAAATTTGCTGGTATATAGTTCCTTTAACCTGACAGGTATGTTGTCTTAATAGAACAGTTGGAAGGTGGTTGCTCAGGCTGTCTGGCAGGGAACCAGATTGAAAGGATTGGGCTGGTTTATTAATAAGTATCCAGTCAAGAATAGACTGACCTTTAGAAGATTTGGTGTATCTAGTGGGAGATTTGATTTGAGTAAATCTGTAAAGGTTAATAAGATTGGTGGGGTAATGGGAGTTATAGGTATGCCAATCTATATTACAATCTCCCATGATGATAGTTTCCTGTGGAAGTGCATATGAGGCCCAGTTCTCCAGTATGAATGTGTTTTTCTGGGTGGGATAAAGCATCCATGAATGTTACATTTTTTTGGGAGGGGGATTGTTATCCTTGAAATAATTATTTCGACATTGTCAAAAGTAGGGATGGCAAAATTCAAGTTGTCAACCTTAAGATGATTTTTAAATAACACTGCTACATCTCCGCCTTTTCTAGTTTTTCTGTCATGATGCAGTATACTATAAACAGGAGCTAATATTTCATTATTAGTAATATGCAGTTTTAACCATTTTTTAAGTAAGGAGTATAACATTTGGTGAGTATAAGGATAGGGTAAGTGTGTAGTTTGTGGACTGTTTTGGTTAAGCTTCTTATATTTATATTTAGTAATAACAAGTATATGGCTTTCCTAGGGAGTTGCAGAACTTAAGCTATACTTTTGCGACTTTCTGGAGATGAGTTGGTGGATATGAATGATAGACCTGGATTTGGGTGGACGTCTCCACTGAGAGATAATTTAGATGCTATGTACATTAAGGTTCTAATCGTTCTTTCTATGTAACAGTGATGTTTTACTGAAGGTTTGGGGGAGTAGTGGTGAGACAGAGATATCAGGGATGTGTAATGAGTGATAGGTATACTAAAGATGGATGGGGACATACATATATTGATGGAATTAGTCTTTGGAGTAACGTGGTAAGTGGTAGTGTGGTGTGATACTGATTGTATTAGGGTGACATGAAGTTTTGTGTGCTAGTTGTTCTAGGGTAAAAGTGTAGTTGTAGCATATTTTAGGTATTGTAATTTATGGAAGTGATGCATAGTCTTATATTGAGAGGAACTGTGGAGTAGGTTGGTTTAGAGGAGTAAGAGATAGGGTGGGAATAGCCAGGTGGTGGGATGATTTCTGAAAGATGTGATTTGTCTTAACTGAGGTGTGGGACTGGCTGTGTAGTATAGATGTAATTGATTTAGGGGTGGTTGGGAATGGGGGTAGGGTAGAGGAGTGGAATGAGTCCAAGCACAGCTAGGGAAAATGGAGCAGGTTTTCCTGATCAGAGGTTCAGACCTAAGAAGAGAGAAAAGAAAAACAATCAGTAAGTCAGTCCCTGGTACAGTCGTCATGTACAGGAGTAAGCAAGAAAGCCTGAGAGTCGAAGATGGTGGCTGACAACTTAGTACAGTTCTTTTTAAGTAGATGGAAACTGTAGTTAAATATTATACTGGCAGCAGGGGAAGGAATAACATTGTTGAGAGAAGAGTAAAAAGTGAGCAAAGTTAGAGGGTTAGAGGAGATAGCTCTCTGGTGGTGTACGGTTTGCTGTTTAACAATGAATGCACTATCCAAAATACAGATTGATGTTTAAGGCATATAGAAATATTTGGAAGACTTCAGGACCTTTGGAAAACTGTCTGTAATGTTCTGAAGGTTGCCATATGCCTTTAGGTTGTTCCCAACTTATGTTCTTTTCAAACTTGTACCTAAGAGAGAGAGTAGGTTAGATGTGTGAGGTAATTGTGCAGTTAGGATGTACACAAGTCAGAAATGAGAAGAGACATTAAGAATGATGAGAGGTGAAGAGGTAAAAGAAGTGCAGGGTAGGACAGTAGGGAGGTTAGGAAAATATGTACAGACCACAAGTGGATAGTGTATGAAAGTTGGAAAGGCAAGTAGCAATTACTATGGCTAAGACACATCTAATGCACAGACACAACCATTTAAAACAGCACTGACCTGAAAAAAAAACAGTATATTCATTGCACTACAAAGTCTTACTAACAGCATTCATAGATTCAGTTTCAGTTTAGCAAGACTGTTAATAACTAGCATGTAATAATACGGCTTCAGTGTAATGGCTAACAACATGTGCTACTTATATTCTGTATGTTAGTGAATACCACTATGTAGATCTCTAGTGATAGCTAATTGTATGCTGAGCAGGTTTTGCACTATAAATATTAGGAATGTGCTAGTTACAGGATAAAAGATACAAGTGTCAACATTTCTATCAAAATATTAACTCTTTAATCAGTATCAATACCCATTTAGTCACAAAACTACAGTTTGGGATGACTAGTCAGTAATAATGCCATGTAAAGGTTATTGTTCTATATGCTAAGATACATATAGCCACAACACCTCTAATACAAATGTTAACTATAGAAATCTGGAGCATGCCTAATCAGTGTCATCAGTTTCTGCCTTAGAAGTTTAGTCACATCCAATAACTTTAGAAATAGCTATGAAGCAGTCATATCATTTACAAAACATTAACCAAAACATTCTACAGCCTACTCAGCCAGTCGCAACTTGTTTAGAAACCAATGCTGAGTCCTTGGTTAAACATATAATGGGGAAACACTGATACACAGATAATTAGGTTGAGATTGCATGAGAATACATATAAAACCTGTGCATTGTATGCATTTAAAAGAACATTTAATTGAAAGTGTATAGAATTACCTACAAAAATCTCAAAATGAATCACAAAAAGAAGGGTTGTACACCTTCAGAAAAAAAAACAAGAAGGTAAAGGTTGCAGCATAGGAGACTGAGGGCAAGATAAGATGGCACCAAAAGCTAAATGCAATAATTTAAATGGTGAGGTGCATGATGGGATTGTGGAGGAGGAGAAGGAGCAACATATTGCGAGAATGAAAAGTGAAAGTGAGAGTTAATAAGAAGAAAACAAGGGTATTTATTATTATGACCCAATCAGAGGTTCAGACCCAAGAAGAGATAAAGGAAAAGCAATCAGTAAGTCAGTCCCTGGTACAGTCATCAAGTATGGGAGTAAACAGGTGAGCCTGAGATTTGAAGATTGTAGAGGAGAGGCAGACAGCTGGTGGCTGACAGCTTACTATAGTTTTTTTGAAGTAGATGGAAACTGTAATTATATGTTATCATGGCAGCTGGGGAAGGAATAACATCGTTGAGAGGAGAGTAAAAAAAAGAGCAAAGTTAGAACTAGAGGAGATGGCTCTCTGGTTGTGTATGGTTTGCCGTTTAACAATGAATGCAGATTGTTGTTTAAGACATAGAAGTGTTTGGAGTGCTTCAGGACCTTTGGAAAACTGTCTGTAATGTTCTGAATGTTGCCAGATGCCTTTAGGTTGTTGCCAACTTATGTTTTTTACAGAGTTGTACAAAGATGTTTGGAGGGCTTTGGGACCTTTGGAAAGATTGTTTGTCACATCCTGAATGTTGCTGGGAAAATAGGATAGTTGCAAATAATGAAGAGCAAAAAATGCGTTTCCATTTATGAAACCATGCCAAACCACCTTGCATGAGTCCAGAAGCTCACTGTGAAATTGTTTTACCAATCAAAGTAATTATATTTTACTGAATTTAAATCACTTAATCATAATCTTCAGTGGAAACAATATTTAACCCAGAAGAACCAGTTGACTTCTTGAAAAATTTTTGCGGGCCTCCCTGGAGGACCTTGGTTTTCATGATTTCATTCTGCTACTGAATAATTAAAGAAAAGAGTAAATCCAGATAAAAATATTTGGGCCATGAAATGATGACCATATGCAGTTAATTTTTATTAGCAGAGGGTTAGAAAGTTACATACAAATCAGGGATTCAAAAATTCAATAAGAAGTTTGTGAAAAAATGCATTTAATAATTTATGAGTGAGCTTATTTCCACAGAGGTATTGCAGCATATGTAAGGTGGCTGTCTGAAAAGTGTGTGTTTAATGGCATTTATTTATTTATTTATTATTTTTATTTATTTTATTTTTATTTTATTTTACATTTTGTAAATGGGAAAGTCCAACTAGACACAAGTCCTTTTTCAGTGGAGGCCCGGGGAGAAAAGCTCCAGTTATAGCACATGTTAATTCATCATATGACAAGGTTACATATATTTGCATAAGAACAAAGCATAACAAAATTAAGCTAAGATTATTCAGTGAGCTGTAAATCAGTAGAAATATACATGATGATATAATATTATGTTGTATACATACTTGTTACCATTTGGAAGTGGGAGAGGAGATGTGGAAGAAACGTGAAAACTAGAGAAGTGAGACTAACAAGAAAAAGAGAAGTCTAATGAATGAAAAAGAGGGAGAATATTTGACTTGCAGTGAGCTAGAATAAGATGGAGTAGGATTAGCCTCAGGTGTCACAGTGGCAAACCCAGTTAGTTTGTAGGTGTGTTTTCAGAAATTTCTTAAACTCAGATAAGGTTGTTGTGGCAGTTATGTAAGTAGGCAGAGATTTCCATTTCTTAGCAATATAGTTTGAATTGCGGGAGGCCCCTGCAGAGTTGCTGGATTTAGTGACCTGAAGAAGTGGTTTGTTGGAGCATAGAACTCTAGTACTGGTATGAGAGTATATTAGGTTTTCTAATGCATGGGGTTTTTGGGGTAGTAGAGTATCTTACAGGTTAGTATGAGCTGGTTATAGAGAAGGAGATGGAGGTGTTCAAGCCAATTGAGTTGTCTAAGGGCTGTGCAGTGGTGAGTTTTGGAGGGCTGTTGATGGCAAACCATGCAATTTTGTTAAAGCAGGTATCAAGTTTATATAGTTCTGATTTTCTGAGATTGGTGAGGATGGAAGAGGCATATAGAAGTGTGGAGATGAGATGGGTTTGTGCAATTTTAGCTCTGGTACTATTCATGAGGAATGTTTTGCTTCTATATAGTCCCCCCAGTCTTTTTATGTACTTTCTTTATGGTGAGTGAGATGTGACTATCAAATTTCATGTTGCAGTCAATTTCTACACCTAAGAGTTTGGTGTGTGCGACTGGAAAGATGGTTGTTTTGTTGCTAGAAAGGATAGTAGATAAGGGTGGAGTGGGAAAAGAGTGAATAGTAGGGTGGAAAATAAGAAGATTGGTTTTATTGTGGTTAAGTATTAATTGGAAGCTGGTAAGCCATATTTCCATGGAGAGTAAGGAGGGTTGTGTTTGGGCTTGCAGTTCTTGGAAGGAGAAGAGCAGATTAGTTTTGAGTCATCCACATTTTGGATGACTGAGGTTTCTAGAGTAGAATTATGCAGGTTATTAGTGAACACAGAAAAGAGTAAAGGTCCAAGGATGGAGCCTTGGGGAACTCCAGTTGCCTCCATTGAACTGCATCTTGCCTACCTGACAAATAGCTTTGGAACAAGGACATGGCAGTCTTATTAAGACTTAGTTTTGAAAAAGAGTTCATCAGCTTGTTGTGGTTGACCATATCAAAAACCTTGGACAGGCCAAGAAAGACAGTGTGGCATAGTTGCCATTATTTCTGTGGTTATTAACTGTGTGGGTGAATGACCTAAGTGCAGTTGTGATGCTGTGGCAGGGTCTGAAGCCCTGTTGAGTGTCTGTGAGAAGATTGTGAGAACTGAGAAAATCCACGAGTTGTGAGCGTAGACATCTTTCTAATATTTTAGACAGAAGTGAGAGTATTGCTATGGGTCAATAGTTATCTCTTTAGAAGAAAACTCGAGTTGCAACAAACTAATATATAGAAATTCAGCAGGAACCAGCAAACAAACACTCTATAGCAATCACTATTTATTTTAGCTCTTTCATCGGCCTTAAGCCTTTGACATCATCAGAAACCCTCTTATCTCTTTAGAGTTGTCGCCTTTGTGGGGAGGTATAATGTATGAAATTTTCCAGAATTCAAGAACTACATTTTCAGATATTGAATGGTTGATAAGAATGGACACAGGAGAGGCAATGGCATCAGCAGCTATTTTCAGGAATTCTACTGGCAGTTTGTCAGCAGCTAAGGTGACAGGTGTTAGTTTCTTAAGTAGTTTCTTAATAGAATCAGTAGAGAGAGAGGTTGGAATGTTCAATATCTTCATAGTTCATAGATAAGTTAATAGATTTGTACTAGGCAAACTGCCATTGTGGGCCATTTTAAGCCTAGCCAATTACCCTACATGAGAATCAGACCCTGCACCTTGTGTCTGCAAGATAAACACCTTAACCATTATGGCATCTTCCCATCCCATTTTGATGCCTAGGTAGCTGGTTCAAGGGTGGACAGTTTTGTGCACTAGCAAGAGCAAGAATGGATTCGGTGAAGAATTTGTTAAAAGCTGTGGCAACACTGAGGGAGTTATCAGTTATGGTAGGCATGGGAGTTCCTGATTTTCCAGGATGGAGAATGCTATTAATAGCTGTCCAGAATTTTGGGGGGCTATTTTGGTATTTGGTTTGCATACTATGGTAGTAGTTAATTTGATCTAATTTATCATAGTCTTTTGATTTATTGCGGAGTTCAAGATATACCTGCTTGTCAGTATGTGAACTGGTTTTGCAACAATGGGTCCAGGCATTGTCTCTGAGTTTCAGAAGTGACCTAGTCTCTTTTCATCTAGGGGGCATGGTTGGATTTTACCCTGATGGTTCTATGGGGTGGCATGGGAGATTAGGATGTCTAGGAAGGTAGAGTTGAAGTACTGTACAGCATCGTTAAGGTGGAGGTTTTTAAGGGGAGACCAGTTACAAGATTTTAGTGCATTAATAAAGGTGGCTTGGTTGAAGTTTTTCTTTTTTCTTATAGTTTGGAAAATAGTGTGCTTTTCTTCATAGGTGTGATGTCATATTACAAAAGTTGGGAGGTGGACACAGGCTGTCAGGGAGGCATCCACACTGACCGATTAATGTTGGCTTGTTTGTCAGAATCCAGTCAAGTAATGACTGTCTTTTGGTGGAGTTGTCAATTCTAGTGGGATTTTGGATGACTTGGGGTAAGCCATAGAGGTTGGTGAAGTTGGGAGGGGTGTAAGAGTTGCAGGTTAACCAATCAATGTTGAAGTCCCCCAAGATGATAGCTTCATGTTGGAGGGTCTCAGATGCCCAGTGAAGTAGGGTCTCCAGTATGGGAGTGTTGTTCCCAGGAGATATATAGCAGCCGATTATGATGACACTTTTTGGGGGTTAAGTATTAGCTTAGCCATTATAATGTCTGTGTTGGTTAAATTTGGCATGTCTATGTTTAAGTTAAGTTGGCTTTGAAATAGTATAGCTACACCTCCTCCTTTCTTGGATGTACAATCATTTTGTACAGTATTATAGCTAGGTGGTAGAAATTCATTATTGGAGGTGCTGGGTTTAAGCCAGGTTTCAGTTAGTAATACTAGGTCAGGAGAATATAGGCCAATATTTATATGAAGGTCATGGACTTTATTATTAATGCTTCTAACATTCATATTTAATATGAGCAGGTTATTGGGTTTTCTAGGAAATTTGATATGATTTAAGAGATTTATTTTGATTTGTTATTTGGGTGCTGTCATCAGTTGAGCCTGGATTTGGGTGAATGTCACCACTTAGAGAGAGTCTGGCAGCAATGACTAATTTGGTTTTGATAAGGTAAGCTATGTACTTGTATTTAGTGAATAGATAATTGGAATGGTCAGATGGTAGAGTGAGTTTAATGGTATAAGGATGGATGTGTGCATGTAAGATGGATGGGGAGCTACAGAGGAGGTGATATAGAGGTGTGAGTAATAGAAGTGGCCTTATGAGGTAGAACATAGGGTTATAAATTCTGATAAGTGGCAATGTGAGTAAGTAGTAAGAGTGCTGTTAGAATAGATTTTGTGTAAATATTTGTGTGGAACACAACTTGATGGTAATGATGTAAATGTAGGTTTTATGTGTCCCATTTGTGAGGAGTGGGTATTGGATATAGTGGCTGAGAGTGAAGTGAATGGAAGGACGTGGGGTGTGGGAGTAGTTTCTAGAGTGGTGATGTTGTGACTGTTGAGTATTGTGATTGGCAGGAGGAGTGTTAGAGTGGCCTCTAGAGTGGTGATATTGTGAGTGTTGAGTAATGTGATTGGGTGGAAGTAGGATGTGGGAGCGGCCTTTAGAGTACAAATGTAAGGAAAGTGGGGGTGCTTGGGAATGGGGGTAGGGTAGGGGAGTGGAATGAACTCGAGTGTAGCGAGGGCGAATGGTGCAGGTCACATCATGATGAATGCATCCAGAGCTAGAAGAACAGATACAATCAGCTGCTGTGGTGGAAAAATAGCAGGTCAGTGCTGTAGCACAGTATATCAGACCAGTAAAGTAATATTCTGTATCAGTCTTTAAACTCCTATGAGCTAGTATTCTGTGGCAGCCATTACATCTACTGTCTAAGTGTGGGATATGTCAGTAAGGTTTTGCCAATAATGAATCTCAATAGCATAGTAGTAGGGAAAAAACCTTTTCCAGAGATTACAGTAATGCAAATTGCTAGACTGGTAAATTATTTAAAAAAAAAGGGGGGGGGGGCTAGCATCCGACAGCAGTGCATGCTATTTACAAGGCACAAAATACAGGAAGAGTCATTTGAGATAAAGACACACTTTTACTGTTGTAAATTATGTTAGAAAAAACACACACTGTTAATTGAGTTATGAACCAGACAGTAGACACAAGAGGTAGGTCACAGAGTCTTGTAGAGGGCTGTTGACTTGTTGAAGGTTTTACTTGGTCCCAAGAAATAAAATGCGCATTCAGCAACACAGAGGGGAAACTGTTAATTGAGTTATGAACTGGACAGCAGACAGCAGGGTTCGGTCACAGAGTCTTGTAGAGGGCTTTTGACTTGTTGAGGGTTTTTACTTGGTCCCGGGAAATGTTGAACAAATAAGAGACAGAATTGTCACTGGGCTGGCTGATGTAGAGATGTCTCAGAAGTTCCAACTTCAAGTTAATCTAACTTTAGAAAAAGCGATACAAGTTGCCGGAGAGTTGGGAATTGGTTCAAAGGAAAAATGTTGACTTAAACATGGCAATGATATGTATGAGGTCAAATGCAAGGTTAAAAATAACACATTTCACAGCAGGCATCATTTTGATGAAACTACATGAATGTTCAAGAAGTAGAGTGACATAAGGCCTGTCAAATGTATTCAGTGAGACTGCCACCCTAATAAGGCAAAGCAGGGTGCTGCATGTGACAGCAGGTATAAGAGATGGAAGAGACTAGTTCATCTTGCTGTTGTCTGTGAAAACAAAGCTAACTAATGAGGTTGCCTCTGAAAATGAAACTAAAATAATCTATAAAAAGCATATTTCCTGAATTTAAACTCTACTGTGCCTAATGAAGAAAAAAAATGGCAAGTTAAAATTCCTGTTCAGGAACACCAGTGGGTTTTGAAATTGGTAGAGTGACCAATGTTACTGTGATATCACGTTACATACTGATGTTTATAGAAGTATCCACAGCTGAGTGAAGTAAAGACATAATTCCATAACCCTTTGGACAAACTTGTGATAGTTTGCCATGTCTGAGGGAAAGGGCAACATTTTGAATTTTAAGTTTATGTGCTAGATGGTCTGTACCTAAACTATTCAGCTAAAGCTCTGGTATGTGGAATGCCTAATTAAATGAGTTAGTGTAGTTGCATTTGGTGATATTACCCAACCTGACTGTGAACCAGTAAACATTTGGCAAAAACCGAAAGGTGATCCATTTGTTTTAACCACAATCAGAACACCATTTCCTAAGCTGTCCAACAATAGTCCCTCTAGGTTAGTGACATCTTTTCATGGGAGTACCGAGATGTTATTTACACTACTAGTGGAAATTTGACCAGGGAATTAGAAAACTTTCCATACTCTTTTCGATAGATGCTGTGGGGTTTTTATATTCATCTGAGCTACAACTAACTCAAGCAGATGGGACCTTGGTTTAACATCCCATCCAAAGGATGACATGTACAGTGCAGCACATCCCTCACCCCCGATTCTGCACTGCAGTGTCAGCAATACATCTACTTATAGTTCTATAGAAAGAACTTAACTGCTGCAAAATATTGACATTATTGGAAGTGTAACTAAACTGACTGAGTGGTATGTTCCTATGAATCTAGTAATTAAAAAGAATAATCTTGAATGAATACATCTTAAATCAAACAAAATATCAGTCATACAAATATGAATGAGAGCTTCTTACTACCTACATGAAAAGACCATGCACCAAAGGTCATTAATGCTACTTACGTTAACAGAACAAGCACCAAATTCTGTTAATGCTAACATGCTTTCCATGCTTGATGCTTCCAACTGGACTCTCTCAAATACCTTAAGATAAAGTCAAAAGCTAATGACTTTTATTACTTTTATGGGAATATTCGGTCTTAAAATGCTTCCGCATAGTTTATCCTCTGCAATTGAAATCTTTTACAGTAAAGTGACTGATTTACTTAGGTCTATATTGCAAGATCGAAACTTTAGTTAATCGAATAACTTAAAAAAACGATCTTGTAATATCAAAACCTAAAAATCTCGAATGGCCATTTTAACCCAGGGGAAACACTTCCCTTGGCTGTTATGTGGATTATGCCTTTTTCTCCAATTTGGATGAATCTCTGAGTTGGTATATTTAGTTAGGGGGTGTGGGTGGCACAGCCCCCCGCATCAGGGGTTTGGGATTTAAGGGTTTTTTTGATGTGGCCAAGGAAAGTGTTTCCCTGGGTTAAATCGTCCGTTCGAGATTTTCAGGTTTTGATATTACAAGGTTGATCTTTATTTGATTAACTAAAGTTTATATTTTGTAATATAGACCCGATTTACTCAACAGGGTAGATGGTACCATTGTTGCCATGTTTGACATAGTAGCACACAGTCTGGATAACGAAAAGCATGACTCAATGTAAATGTTACTGTTCCACACGTTCTGTCAACTCTTTAGAATCCTGTGCAACACCAGTTATACTAATTAGTGACATTATGGGCAGCCTCATGCAGTGCTAACATTCCATCTAGTGTAGATGGCCCAGACTAGTATTTTCTTCCTTACCCCTGCTACTAGAAAATATATATTTCAAATTCCTTCTTTTATCTATCAACTGTTTCACTTTTTATTATTTCACCTGTAAAGTAACTGACCAGCCAAGTATACAGTGCTCTCTCCTACAGTTACTGTTTTATTTCTGCCTCCTTGCATGGTCTTATGCACTCACCATTGCATTTGTGCTCCATTTGTACATTGCATTTGAGGCTGTGTAGGTGAGCCACACTCCTTTCATTCTTGCTACAGTCTGCTCCTTTACCCTGTCCCAGTTCCTTCCCACCCCCACCTACTCTACCTTAATGCATAAATGACCTACACTCACAGTAAACTCCCAAACTAATCAAAATGTCACCATCACCTGTCTCCACCCCCTCACCCAATAAATCACCACATCTAGCAGCATTTAAAGACAACTCCTTCTGCTCCCATTATTCATCATTATGTTTACTAGTCTGGACTAGCTATCACACCTTTCTTAACACAACCATCTCTAGCAAACTAGATTCACCAATATATCCTCCACATAACGCTGCTTCTTCCTCTTCCTCTTCCTCCCTCTTGCCCTACTGGCATACTCTATGCCATGACGACATCTATTCTTAACTGCTCAACTATCTCATCAACACAGTAAAAGACATCTCTCACTTCATCTTCTCTATATCTTCAATGCAACACATCCATCATTCCATCCATCACCACAAAATAATGCAACAAACAAAACTTTTAAACACTGTAGAGCAAGCAAATGATTAAAACTTAATTATACAATGACTCCCCATTAATATTCAAAGACGTGCATGCTGATTGGCCAGCCCAACCATCATGCCTGTTGTAAATCCCACAATATACTAGCAGAAAAAGGTTCAGTCACCCGAACTTCTTTCCATTAGTATATTGTTTAAATTTTAATTTTATTTCGGTATAAATCAAAAATCAAATCTTTACCCCGACTCCGGACATACCAGAGAGGCAGCTTGGACAAAATACTAGGGAAATCAGGTACGTTATTTAAAATTAAACACACATACCTGATATCCCTTGTATTTCTTTCATGCTCTCTCTCTCTCCTACCCCTAAACTGCCCTATTATTAAAAAAAAAAAAAAAAAAAAAAAGAAAACAAAAACAGAGCAATGGAGACTTTCTTTTCTCCATTGCTTCCGTTTCAAAGCATTGATGTACTGGGTATTTGTGGGAATGGAAGTCCCATACGCATGCACAGTACATCAACACAAGGAAGAAGTATACCACCAGCTGTGGAAGAACAGTAATGGGCTGTTATTCAAAGACATTATTTAAGAAAAGTATTTTTTTTCTTAAATAATGTCATTGTATAATAGCAATAACTGACTCCGTGGTTGTGGTTTATTGAAATTTTCCCACGGTTAGCTTTATTTAATCACTTGGGCTTCGTCCTCGTGATTAAACCACGCCAACCATGGGTAAATCTTCAATATACCACACCACATCATTGGTTATTTCTTAAATAAATGCTCCTTATTTTATGCTGCTTCTACCTTCCCCCTATTCTTCTTCTCCTCCTTATGTGCAAATATACACTCTGACCCTGTTCCAAGCCCCTCTATTATCAGCAGTATAGCTTTTCATAATCAAACACCACATTTTCAAAATCCAATAAAACTTTCAGACCTACACCTTTACAACATACACTTTTGTAGTATATGTAACAAAATGTATGAATTCAATGCATGGAATGCCCAGCACTTTCATCAAATATTATCATAGGAACAGAAACCTGGTAAAGCTTGATATAAAATAGAAAAAAAATATTCTGACTGACTATAATATCTATAAATCAGTTACAATTAGGAAAAATGGTGTAAGTTTTGCCTTTATTTAGAGAAAAAAAATAATCTGTATATCCCAGCACCCCCCACTTCCATTAAAAGAAGCAGAAATTCTTATCTCAACAGAAACTTAACAAAAACATTCGCATTATAAGTATACACATTTTTCGTGGTAACAACATTGGGACTGCTGAAGAATTCTTCCACTGGGGCTCTATGAACATCCAATTTCAATAAGAAACAATTATTTGGGGACCTCAACATTGATTGCTAAATTAACAGCACCTACTCTAATAATATAATACATCTTTTATTGGTAGAGCAAACATATATCCACTCCTACCTATTTGAATAGGAACAGCAACAGACAATCTATATGATTGGATTATTACAAATGTCACCTAACAAAATATCCCTGGGCTCCTTCCTCCCCTTTCTAAGAGAGTCTCTACCAGCTTTATAATCACAGGTCATGCCACCATACAATGACAGAATCAGTGCAACCAAAAACACTACAGAGGAATTGTGTAGGAAAAAGGTCAACCACCAGCCAACTATTCTTAAAATGCAGTGTTTAACGCACAGTTTATTAAATAGGTTCATACTAGGCTATCTGCCCTAGGGCATTTATAAGCCTAGCCAGAGTGTGTTTGGCTTTCGCCACCCATTTTAAATTAATTTTGCTATGCCTTTTTTTGAGGTTAGTATACTGTGCCTCTGTTTAACAGTGACACAGAAGTGATAGCCGGGGTAAATCTATGATCTCCCATCCACTCATCAAGATTCCTCTTGAAGAGAGTCAGTGTGGGACTCTGCCTAACCTGGACTGGGATTTTATTCCAGAGTGAAGGGAGCCTCTGGGTTATGAATCTGTCCCTCCAGCATGTCCTATTTATTTCAGTGCTAAGGTTTAAGTCTCTCGAGTGCGTAGCTCGATGGGATTTGGATTTTCTGAGGTGCAGCATGTCCATTAATTCTGGGTTGGACATGGCTTTATACGTCAGGCACAGATCGCCTCGGAGCAGGTGGTATGCCACTGAGTAGAGCTGGAGTTTCTTTAACCGGGCAGCATATGGCATCTGTTTGAGCCCTTTGATCCTCTTGGTGAGGTACTTTTTGGGTCTTTCCAGTTGCTGCAGGTGTCTGGTAAGGTACATCCCAAAAGGGGCATTGTACTCAATTATGGGCCTGATGAGGGATGAGTAAAGAGGCACGATGACCTCCCCTGATCTAGATGTGAATCCCTTCATAATTAGGTGGGCTATATAAAATGTTTTTCTAACCACTTTGGCCACGTGGTTGTCAAATGAGAGATTGCTATCAACTTGGGTCCCCAGGTCTCTAATGGCTTCTTCTGTACTTAATGGATTACCACCTATGTGGTAATTTGTGGGCACTTTGTTTTTGCCAAAGGGGATGACTATACACTTTTTCGCATTTAGCTTGAGGCCATGGCTCTGGCACCAGTTGTCTGTTTCTATGAGGCCCTTTTGGAGGATGCTTGTGTTGGCTGGAGAGTTGATTATGGCACCCAGTTTGCAGTCATCTGCAAACTTGGTCAGCCACAGTCCTTCCGTGTTGGCCTGTACTGCAGAGAAATATATACCGAACAAGAGAGGTCCCAGGACTGAGCCTTCTGGGACACCACTTGTAACTGGTTTGGAGTCTGACATGGCTCCAGCAATTCTAACCATGTGGGTTCTGTCCTTGAGCCAGTTTGCAACCCATCTAGTGACATAGGGGTTTATATTTAAGCTGGTGAGCTTATCTATAATGCCCGAGTGGGGTATTGTATCGAAGGCTTTTGCGAGGTCCAGGTAGGCTGTGTGGACCACCTCCCCTCGTCAATGGCCTTGGTGACTGTTTCAAAGAAATTGACCAGGTTTAAGAGGCAGGATCTGCCCTTAAAGCCAAACTGGGTAGGATCCAGTGTCTGTAGGTCCCCAATATCTTTATTTATGAGGTCCATGATGATCCTTTCCATAGCTTTGCAGACCAAGCTAGTCAGGCTTATGGGGCAATAGTTTCCAGGATCCGTTGAGGCACCACCTTTGTGGAGAGGGACCACTGTTGCTGTACGCCACTCTTTGGGTACATATCCTGTAGTAAGGCTAAGATTGAACAGTAGTTTTATGTTTGGGTTTAGCTCTTCTTGGAGTTCATGTAGGGCAGCCGGGACACCATCTGGTCCCATTGATGCTGTGTTTTTGCTTTGGAGAGGGCGGCTCTTACCTGAGCATCTGAGATGTCATGGGGGCAGCACTCTGTTGGGATAGATATTTGCCCTTTTGGTGGGGAGGAGGGGAGAAGTTTGCACTGAACCTGTCAGCTAGGATGTTGGCAATGTCTGTGGGCTCGGTGTATTTTTTGTCATTTTGGACTAATTCTGAGCATATCTGGGAATTCCCACCCAGGTTCCTAACATAACTAAAGAAAGCCTTGTGATTATCCTTAGTGTCCTGTGCAATTTTTCTCTCGAAGCTGGCCTTAGACGATTTTATGAGTTCCCGTAGTTTTTTGCTAATACTGATCAGAGATGCCTTCTCTTTTTAGGATTTTGCTCTATCATGTAGTAGCTTCCTCCTTCTATTGTATAGTTTGTTTATGGCTGGGGTTTACCAGACAGGACTGCCTTTGGAGGATTGGGTCTTGGTTTTATTTGGGATTGCATGATCCATGCATTCCTGAAGGTGTTCATAGAATGCGTTTATAAAGGATTCTGCGGTCTGGGCCGTATTTTCCACAGGCCCGGGGGCTTTGAAGGATTCTGACTTGGTTTTGAGGCGTGTGAAATTTGCTTTAGAGAAGTTTTTCACTGTCGTTTTCAGGGCAGGGGGTGGGGTCGGGATGTGAATATCCAGTGAGATAATTTTATGGTCTGATCTTACCAGTGAGGGATACACTTCTGGTCTGGAGCATAGTGTCCCCATGTTGGTGATGATCAGGTCCAGTATGTTTTCCCCTCTTGTGGGAGTGGTAACAAGTTGTTCCATAGCATTTGAGTTTATAAATTCTAGGAACCTTTGGGCTAGGGTGTTGGAGCTAGAGTAATGCTCCCAGTCTATGTTTGGGTAGTTGAAGTCGCCCAATATAATGGTGTTTGGAGAAATCTTCATATTTTCCAGTATTCTCAGGAAGGCCAAGGGGGTTCCTGTGTTTGGGAGGGTGGTCTGTAGCAGGCTATAAACTGGAAGGCAGTTTTACCCACTGTTAGTTGCACATGGATAGTCTCTGATGCTTCGTGCTGTGCCACCAACCTGGAGGTGTGGGTATCTTTGACGAATATTGATACTCCCCCTCCTTTGTGGTTTGGTCCAAGTTTTGGGGCCGAAAAGTATGGTATGAGGTATAACCTGGTAGTGCTGGGGTGCTCTCAGGAGCCTTGAACCACGTTTCTGTTACTGCACAGATATCGATGTTCTCCATGCTAAGGAGAGTTTCGAGTGCGTGCATCTTGAGGTTTAGACTTCTGGCATTGAGTAGCATTACTCTTAGTTTCTTATCCCTTGTGATACCTATGGAGGTGGGTTTGTCTTTTGAGCCTTGCCTAAAAAAGGCACTATGGGGGTAGCAAGAGCCTTTGCCAATATCCAAAAGCCCAGGGGTGAGAGGTGCAAGCCGTCCCTAGCGAAGCATCGTGGCTTGTCGAGCATGTCATCCCAGGCTGACAGGCATTGGATCCCCTTTGAATGACACCAATACTTAAGCCAATTGTTGAAATTGATCATCTTGTCTTCATATTGTGGCATCATTCTTGGTGAGGGTAAGATGCTACTCAAGGTCAGGGTCATACTGGCCTGGGCTACATGCTCAGAGAGCTCCTCTATGTCTCTTTTCATGTAGTCCAGGGAGGTACGTCTCAGGTCATTCACACCAGCATGGACAATGACTGAGTCATATTTGTACTTGCCTTGAAGTGACCTGAGTGCTTGTGTTATGTGGCAGATCCTAGCACCAGACAGGCAGCTCACCGTGACCTTCTCCTTGTTCAGCCTGGTGAGCGGGATGTCAGTGTGTCTGACAATAGAGTCACCTATGACTGTTCGGCATACTGGCTTTGTGAGCTATGTGTTGCACGTGTTTTGTTTTGGGGTAGTGGTTGCTTGGGTGTCTGCTTTGGAGGTCTCTGCTGCATAGGCAGATTTTTATTTAGAGCCTCCGAGTATGTTTTTGTGTGTTTATGTGTTTGGTTTGTTGTCATGGTAGGTCTATGTGAGACTGGAATTGTAGTGAGTGTGGTTTCCTTCTCCTCCTGACTGGTTACGCCAGTACTGAGTTGAGAGATCTTAGCCTCCAGTTTGGCTATATGGTTGCATTTCTCACATGTGTTGGAATTTGTTGGAAGGAGGAGAGGGTTGTCTGTGTACATGAGGCAGTTGTAACATTGCCTCAAGATTCCCAGATTCACCAGCTGGACCGAAGAGGAGATTGACAACTGACCTTTGGACATGCTAGAATAGTATTGGGAATTCCTTTATAATTGAAAAAAAGGGCCAATGGGGAACAAGGTACTCAAGGGGAGTTTGTGAGGGTGTAGTGCTTTTAATTTTTTAGAGCTGACTTATATAATTGATTTAGTGAGCAAGTGCCAGGTAACTTAAATGCAATGTGTTACAGGTAACTTAAATGCAAAAACGACAAAAAGTAACTTTCTTTCAAGTGAAACAAGGAAATAAGTACAGTAAGCAATGCAGATATCACTAGGGATCCACAGAACTGCTAAAAGGCCGCGTTTTAGGTGGAATTAGTGTTTCAGGGAAATAAACAAACAACAAGCATACAAACAAAGCTAAATTTAGCAGGCCTGGATCTAGTCTATGCTACAGCAAGCAAGGTGTACCAATTTCAGTAAGAAACAGTTAGAATATGCAGGCACTATAAGCCTTAAACCAGAAATTCCCAGCTCAGAAGGGCAGAGTCCAGCCTCTCCTCCCAGAAGAGTGCAGACCGCGATCCTTCTTAATGTAAAATAACTGGCCTGAAGCCCAAGTGCTTAAACCAGAACTAATACACTTTTAGAATAACAGACACTGAGCCCTCAAATCAGCAGTTCCCAACATAGAAGGATGTAAGCTACCTGTCCTGCCATCACAGTGCAGGCCACAAACCTTCTTAATGTAAAACAACTGGACTGAAGCCCAGGTGCTTAAACTAAAAGGCTTAGAATGAGTTACACCAAGCAGTAATAAATACAACTGAGTATTTTTAAGATGACGAAAAAGCAAAATAAAGTAAGAAAAAACACAAATACAGTAAAAGCAGATACATTTTTTTTTTTTTTTGGAAAGAGAGAAAGGAAAGAGAGAAAGGAGTAGCAGAAACTAAACTGATTGGCCTTCTCAAATGCTCTCCCTGTACTGGGTAGAATGAGGTAATGACACTAGACTGGGAGGAGGGTCCCAGATCAAATTTACACTAGGGGCGGGCAACTGCAAAGCCACCAACTATAAAAACACTATACCAACAGAGAGGGAGGGTGGGAAACAAATTGCAGAAATGTTACTCACAGCTGAAAAGCAGCAGTGAGCCTTTAAATGAAAGTTTTAAACAGCTAAAGGAGCCACTAGAAAAAAGAGTTTAACTGCAACAAGTTATCATAAACAAACACCCCAACAGATGCTTAATAAGAGTGGACAATTTCCAGTTAATACCTCACACACAGTAAAACTAGCTAGAAAAAATACACAGTACACAAAGTGCTATAAATAACAAAGAAATAAAGAACAAAATAAACAAATAAAGGATACTTAATGTTATATATTATAGCTCCGAGTTTGCTGTGTGTCCTTCCTTCGATTAGCTCAGTGTAAAATGGCAGAACACTCACAACTGAGCTTCTTAGGTAACAGAAAGTTGAAACCTGAGACAGCTTTTAAGAAAAAAATCTCAAAAGAACCAATGAGGTGCTTAGTCTAAGCTGTAGTCCAGGAGATCTCAGTCAGCCAATGACCTCAAACAATTCTCTCTCACTGAAATGCCTGATGGCTTTGGCTAAAACAAGATGTCCCTGAATTATGTGCTCAGACACACAGCCTCCACAAACACTAGGCCCAAATACAAGCCTGAATATGGAAATGCTACAAATATCCCTACTTAGAACAAACTGCAGAAATGTTACTCACAGCTGAAAAGCAGCAGTGAGCCTTTAAATGAAAGTTTTAAACAGCTAAAGGAGCCACTAGAAAAAAGAGTTTAACTGCAACAAGTTATCATAAACAAACACCCCAACAGATGCTTAATAAGAGTGGACAATTTCCAGTTAATACCTCACACACAGTGAAACTAGCTAGAAAAAATACACAGTACACAAAGTGCTATAAATAACAAAGAAATAAAGAACAAAATAAACAAAAACAGGATACTTAGTGTTATATATTATAGGTCCGAGTTTGCTGAGTGTCCTTCCTTCGATTAGCTCGGTGTAAAATGGCAGAACACTCACAACTGAGCTTCTTAGGTAACAGAAAGTTGAAACCTGAGACAGCTTTTAAGAAAGAAATCTCAAAAGAACCATTGAGGTGCTTAGTCTAAGCTGTAGTCCAGGAGACCTCAGTCAGCCAATGACCTCAAACAATTCTCTCTCACTGAAATGCCTGATGGCTTGGCTAAAACAAGATGTCCCTGAATTATGTGCTCAGACACACAGCCTCCACAAACACTAGGCCCAAATACAAGCCTGAATATGGAAATGCTACAAATATCCCCACTACTTAGAACAAACTGCAGAAATGTTACTCACAGCTGAAAAGCAGCAGTGAGCCTTTAAATGAAAGTTTTAAACAGCTAAAGGAGCCACTAGAAAAAAGAGTTTAACTGCAACAAGTTATCATAAACAAACAACCCAACAGATGCTTAATAAGAGTGGACAATTTCCAGTTAATACCTCACACACAGTGAAACTAGCTAGAAAAAATACACAGTACACAAAGTGCTATAAATAACAAAGAAATAAAGAACAAAATAAACAAAAACAGAATACTTAATGTTATATATTATAGCTCCGAGTTTGCTGAGTGTCCTTCCTTCGATTAGCTCGGTGTAAAAATGAAAATGAGTTAAGCACACAAATAGTCAATACAATACACTTTCATTCTTGAAGGAATAAGGACTTCATCAGAACAACATGATAATATCACTAAACAGACAGTTGTGAGAGTTGAGGCAAATAGCTATGGCCTAAATGTTACTTGAAATAGATGAAAACATACAATTTCCTGTTGCCTCTTCTAATATGCAAACAAATGTAGACCAGAAATATTCTCATATTGAAAAAAATGTACCTGGAAAGTGTGTGAGAATTTGTGAAATTCTCCAAACACCAACAGGGCTCAAGAGTTTCCAACCTCAGAATTACAAAATTAAGACATTTATCAACTAATCAAGTTATTCAGCTAAGGAGTTAGAGACCACTGAAGAAACTAAGGAGGTTCAATGCTAATACAATACACATGCCTTGAAAACAACTACATTTTGCAGATGTATTATCATGAACTCCAATACATAATGAACCATTATCCAATACAAATGAAGGTGTTGCTATCTATAATAATTAGACGTGTAATTTTTTAAAAAACTTGAAAGGCTTAAACAGGCAACTGTAAATGATCAGGAATTCTAAGTTGTTATCCAATATGTAAAAAAAATGGATGACCAAATGATTAGATGCAAGACAAACAGCGCATGCACAAGTATGATACAGTTAGAGCACAGTTACTTGAGCATGGTAGCCAATTATTATATCAAGAAAGAATTGGGGCAACTTTATCTCAGTTAGAAGACTTAAAGCACAGGATAGTAATCAAGGCCTTGCATTTTGCATCTTTCTCAGAATTTTGTCAGAGACGGGGCAAACATCTACCTATCCGTTATCATCCTAGTTTCAAAGTGTCAGTTATAGACCATGCATTGACCATTGCAAAAACATGAGGCACTCATTCTAACACAATTACCTAAATGCCCTAGACAAAATTAGCTGATGAGAGTTTGAGGGCAACAATTGCCTCATTGTATTTTACTGGACACTCAAGATACAGAAAAAAATCCATGCATCTACCATGACTAACCAACAACTAATAACAAGACTCAAGGCTATTTGTTCAAGGTATAAACTATTACAACTAGTTACAGACAATGGAAAACAGTTTATGTCAAGGGAGCTTCAACAATTTAATACTGGCTATGGTTTCACTCATACTATGTTATCATTATCTACAATCAAACTGTGAATGAGAAACACAGCAGCAAAAACCTTCAAAAAGACACTTGGACAGTTCATCCTCATAGAGCCCTCATGAGTGAGTTACTCTGTAGTGCGTCACCAGTGTAAGCTCACTTACAGTTAATACTTAGAAGAGGAGAACAAACCGACATGCCAGTAAAACTGACCAATAAGGCAACACTTAAAAGTTTAACAGCCTTAATCATTCTGCACCTTGACTACCCGATCTACAACCAGGCTAAAATGTTTCCTTAAAGTTAGAGGGATGAAAATGTGGGATACAGCAGGCATAGATGTACAAAAAGCAACATAGCTATGCTCATTCATGGTGCAAACTAAAGATGGTACCATAGCTGAACAAGACGGATGAAATGCCCATTTGGCTCCAGATGAGTATCAGTGCTCTGGAAAAAGCATCAAATAATTTGAGCTGAGAATACCTCAACTAAAATCTAGCCAGTCTGTTCTTTTAATAACTAAAGACCACCCCAACTGCATAATTAATACAAGGTGGAAGTTCAAGGTTGACTAATCACCGTGATTTGGTTGACAGGGTGTACAAGCAGAGCAATTAAGGGTGACTACTCCCATAGACAATCCCTCTTGACTATTTTGTCTAGTGACTGTAAATGATCTAATGCTTGTTATAATGGTAACTATCAATGTTTTACTTCTGCAAGTTCTCAGCCATCTACTAATTCCAGTTCAGGTGTCCTTAGAGAGATTAAGAATGTAGGAGAAAGTGACATCCCAACGAGCTTTCAGAGTTGTGAGAGAATCACTAGAACAATTAAGCAATTACTTGTGTTGCACCTCCTAATGTCTTTCAGATAATAGTACTGTTTGTGTGCAATAACTGTGTGTTTGTAGGATCAGTCCAGTCTGCTGAATGCATGGTGCATTTGTTGTACACCACTATATTTTGCAATTTTGAAAAATGAGATTGTTCTCTTAAAAAGGAGAGATGCAATAGGAACTGGAATAATGTAGCTAGAATGTTTACATATATTGTACATACATGAAACAGCCATTGCCATTTTAAGTCTATTTCATGGTATTACCTTTAAAATAATGAACATACCATTGAATGCACTGCATTTCCTAATATGTAGTCAGTTGGTATAAGATGCTTGATGGGATAATATTTCTGTAAGCTTTGATGATGTAGCAAATTATAGTAGCTGTTTGAGAAAACTGATGAACATTGTTTCTAGGTGATTTCCCCACCTTGACTAATATGGATGTAAAAATCTGATCCCATGTAAAAATGAGAAAAGGAGGCAGAATGATGATGTTGACTATGTCTTGTGGGTAAACATTGCTGCTGCTTCTTAAAATACATGACAGTAATAATGGGTTGGTCAGACAGCTAAAACTAAACATCAGGTAAGTAAATCTGGAGGTCTACTGGAACAAATTGGAATGCAGGCAACTGATAGCATAAATCTGGAATGCATGCTGAGAGGGTTACTGCATAATGTTACTTACCTAAACATAAAAGCAATAACAAATGACAAGAATCAGATTACCTGGAAAATAATGCCTGTTTGACATTACAGATGGAGAATGTAAACATCATAGTTTACTACATCTTCAACTGTTGTCTAATTTCACCCGATTCCTAGAGCTACACTATGAACAGTGGTTTCCTTCCACAGAGTTTACTAGGCAAGTAGGGAACAATAGTAGATTTCCAGAACTTTCTTCTATATCACAGGGGAGGAAAAAACATGCACCCACTGACAATTTAGATATGCCAATCCACCTATTACATGTCTATTGCATAGGGAAGGAAACCCAAGTATCCAGTAAAAACCCACAAAACACATGGAAGCTTTACAGACCTGGTAAAAGATGGTACACCCAGCTGTAACCAAACTGGATAACCTATTTTTGTGAGAAGCTGCTGCGATTTGCTTTCTGTCACAAGTAGCTATTTTCAAGCTAACATTAGTGGTTTCCTCCCTAAGGACAATTCTGGATATGAAAGAAGTTACTTAAACCTTGGAAAATTAATAAAGCTCAATATAACAAAAAAGTGTATGTACAATTGCTGTACCAGCTGTTCTCATCTAACTACATTAACCTCATACATAATGGAGGCATAAATTTCCACAAGCAGAAACACTTAATATGATCACTTATAAACAAAGAGGTTTTATACAAATGCATTCTTAATTAAAACACACAAAAACTTCACTCAGCAAGCTGCACTCTGATCAATCCATGCCACACTGTTTTAATAATGGGTTGCAGCTAAGATCCACGAGTTACAGATGAAAAACTAATTACTATCATAGAAACATTAATACAATATTTATTATTCCTAAACCTTAAAAAGCTAAGTTAAGCTTAAACTGATACTAGATGTCAATTCACTTTAAATTGTGTCTTTAAAAACTGTTTTAAAATGTTTAAGTTATATAACATCTATTGCTAGTGATAGACTATCTACAGGTAAGTAAATAAAACAAAGAAAATAACTACATAAAACTATATGGTTTCTGAGCTGACTTGCCTGTACATTCTTTTGTACAAATGATTTACAGCAGTTGCAATGCTTTCTCTCTTACTCACAAAAACAAACTATTTATCTGTAATAGGTGCACTGCCATTTCCAAAATGAAAATTCTCAGAAATATTGAGACATAGTGTAACTCTTGATCAGTTACGGGCAGTAAAAGAGTCTGGAGTAGCCAAGAATTTTATCTCACTGGTCATATACTTTCATAAGGAAACAACATGATTTTTTGTTATCAATGTACATAGTCAAGAAGAACAACAGAAATAGTCTTTGGCAGGCTAGTGTAAACTTCTCAATATAAAATACCAAACATGTTCTCAAGAAACCTAGTTTTGTAACATCTTAATTAAGTATCATCAGTGACTTAACACGAGAAAGAAAGAAAGAGATATATTCAGGCATTTCCTTAGCTATGCATGATGGTATCTCAGTTCTGAAAATTTATAAAGCAATTGTTTCTTCTTGAAGTCTACAATGATAAAGCTAGGTGGGCCTGCTTACTGCTAAATCTGTCATCTATCATAAGCATTTGGCTTTATCATCTGGATGCATTTATCATATTAGAAACACAGTCTTCACAACTGAACAAAAGCCTGAGGCATGGTGATTATTAAAAACTGTCTGTTCTGCCAGCATTGTTCTGAAGCTGCATTAAATACCAAGCTAGTCAAAATAGGAATGATTCAGGTTGCATGCAGCAGTACAAAAAAATATTATCATGTCAGAAATGCATGTTTGATAAATGTAAAGCACCAGACAATAAATAAATAAACCCACCAAGTCTGGCAAAACATTGTTATAAGTAATGAAGCAAGGATACTGCAACTTCAATAAGCATTCAGATTTAAAATAAAGAAAGAATCTTGAATTATTAGGGTTCACATCCTGCTTAATTCAAACATTTCTAAGTGCTGTGTTGGTGTTCTACTCTGTAGAGAAGCATGTATACAATTTTTAGAACAGAGACAATTTTGTACTGCAGTATGCCATGCATTTGCCTTCACAATGGGAACACTCTAATCTCATACTAGATATTTAATTATGAAGCAAATTTTATGAAGGCACAGGTATGCAAGTAAACTAACCATAACAGAAATCTGAATGATGACTACTGCAGTAGTTATATGCTCACGAGAATATAACAGCAGATAAGCATCCAAAGCATCAGGGCACATTCAATGCAACCAAGCCATTAGTCAGCTAAGCCTTCAGAGCTATCATGCCCCCTGAGTGTGGGCAGCTGAGCCATGAGACGGTATAGCTAACAGTAAAATTATATAAATGGTTGCACTCTGCAAAGGGGTGGAGGGAGTGGCTACTGCAGCAGTGATCATTCGAACATCTACTGTTATGCTAAGTTTACATACACAACTGTAATATGTTAATCATATTAATCACTGCTGCAGTAGCCTTAGTTACATTGGTAGATTACCCTTGCTTACAACATTGGGGGGGGGGGGTGAAGGGTCCAGGAGTCACTGGACAATGGCCAGCAAATCCTGATCTAGACCTAAAAAAGGAATCAAGCTTGCAGTTCTTTGTAAAAGTATGACCGGAGGACCAAGTTGCTGCTTCTGTGATACTTCTAGAATCTATCCCCATGCCAAAAAGCAATAGATGAAGCCAAAGCCCTAGTGCAGTGAGCCCAGACCCTAACTAGAACAGTTTTGCTGTGCTGAGGATAACAGAAGGTAATAGCTTGAAACAACCATTTGGAAAAAGCATGCTTTAACATAGGTTGAACCTTCTTGCCATCACAGGAAATGAGCAAGTAATCAGAATATATGAAAGATTTTATTCTGTAAAGATTATACCAGAGTTGTCTGCGGACATCTGAGATATGCAGTATCCTTTTCCCCTCATTTTGAGTTCATGAAAGAAAGGAGGGAGATGGATAGTTTGACTTAAAGAAAACTCATATGCCACTTTAGGCAAAAAAGGATTAGTTCTCAAGGAAACCCTGTCTCTGTGAAAAATGCAATAGGGTTGACTCGCCATAAGAACTTGCATCTGAAACACTCTTCTTGAAGTGATCAGAGCAATTTGTAAAGCTGTTTTCAATGTTAAGAAACTAAAGTTCAACCTGATGAGCTGGTTAAAATGAGCAAGTGTTAGACTCTCTAATGCAAAAATAAGATCACAAGGAGAGACTACCAGTTTTTTGGAGGTCTGTTAAGAAAAATCCCTTCCAAAAACATTTTCAAACAAGAATGCATTGGAATACAGGGCTCCATAGGCAGGTATGCTGAAATGGCTGACAAGTGAATAGGAGTAAGATAGCCGTAGGATAGTAATTCACACAAATATTTTAAAACCAGAGAAACACTACCCCTGGAAGGGTGATGGTGATCTTTTTGTCACTAATCAGAAAATATTTGACATGTGATATTTGATTTTCTTGCAGTAGGCTATTTTGTCTCGTAGTACCCTGTCGTACAGGCAGTCAGTTGAAGGTGTTTAGGTCAGTATGTTTCACCCACCCCTGTTTTTCTGAGAATAGATACATTTTGTTGAAGATTGTGGCAATTACTGCGGTATTACTGTTGTAGTTGCATGGGCCACAAAGGAGCCACCACACTAATCCTGGGAGTTTCCTTCTGAACCTTCAAAAGTACTCTGGAAGAGAATCATAGGTCTTAAACACGTCCTACATGGACAGACTAAAAAAACTCCAGCTATTCTCTGCCACATATCATCTACTAAGAGGCGATCTCTGCTTGACTTGCAAAGCCATGTCTGACCCAGCTCTGTTAGGAATGCTACATTTAAAGAAATCCCAATCCCTCCACACCACACACTCCAGAGACCACAATTTCATTACCACAATCAACAGAACATGCTGGAGGGACAGATTCATAACGCAGAGACTGCCCATGCTCTAGAACAGACTTCCCATACATGTCAAGCAGATCACCTCACTGGCCCTCTTCAAGAGGGATCTTGATGACTGGATGGGAAATAGAAAGTTCACCCCAGGGATCACTCCAGTGGCTCTACTTGATAGAGGCACTGGGAACTAACGTCGGGCGGCATGATGCCAGGGCACTTCTATGGGCTAGACTTGTAAAGGCTCCAGAACCATTAGCCTAGTACACACCTATGAACCTATGTCAGTGGAACGGGTAGAAAAGCATATGGGAACATTCCAGTTGGAGGGGAAAAAAGGTCATCTGTCTACCAGGCCATCTTGCATTGCCTAGAGCAATATTTTGCCAGCTGACTGCTCATAGAGAAGACAAAAAGGTCTACTTGAACTCCACACAGACTGGTCAAATAATGGAAAAAAAACTCTGATCTGGTTTCCATTTGTGATGGCCCATTTTTTTCCTACTTAGCTTGTCTGCCACACAGTTTTGTTCTGACAGACTGTAGGATGCCTCTAGAGGGAGAATGCACTGTAAAGCTATATTCTAATCTAAAATGGTTAGTCTGCATAGGAGAACTCATGGTTTCCTTTTGCTTTTTGATGTACTGCATGACTAATGCATTGTATAGAACAACTTGAAGTGGTCTTGGGGACCAAAGGTGATGCAGAGAGTTGAACACCTTATTGCAAGCATCTCTTATATTTATATGCTTGTATCTGTCATTGTTGTCTCAGATACCTTGCACTTTTATCCCTTGTCACTACTGCTGATGTAATGTCTGAAGTGTCTGTGGTGAATGAATGCTTTGTAGCAGCAGAGGAAAAAGGGCTACCTGGACTTAGCAATATTTTTCTCCACCAAGTGATTTTTCTTCTAACAAATCCCAGACGTAGAAATTGAGAAAAGAGAGACTTCAGAAACCATTGAATCTTCCACATGTGGAGTCTTGCCAGGGGTATCATGAGGATCATATATGCCATGAGGCCCAAAATCCTAAGGTATTCCCTTGCAGAGACCAAACATCTAAATGAAAAACCCTTGAAATAGATTTAGATCTACATATCAATCTATTTTTCCCTGTTGAAGAAAAGTTCTTCAAACAAATGTGCCTAGCAGACATCCCAGGAATGCAGTCGTGTGTGATGGAGACAAAGACTTTTGAATGTTCTCTTGGAATCCCTTCCTGCCTTTGAAAAAAGAGTTCTCTTACCCAAATTATTCCTGTCACTTTGAAAAAGGCTCCGCAAAAACAAGGAAGTTATCTATATGTAGAAACATGTAGATACCCTGTAGCCTCCAATGATCTATTACTGGAGCCATACACTTTGTGAACACTCTTGATGTACTGGATATCCCAAAGGGTAAGGCAGAGAACTAATAATGTGATCCAGACACACAAAAACATAAGAAATGCCTGAAGTATGAATGAACAGGAATAAGAGGATATGCATCTTTAAAATCTAGTGTTACTACAAAACTTTAAAGAGAAACAAGGGTTGACAGTTTGTGGAGTGATAGGTGTTTTGAACTTGGAAACTATCACAAATTGGTTTAGGAAATAAAGATCACAAACTTGTCTCCAGGCATTGTCTTTCTTTGGCACTAAAAACATCCTTGAATAAAATATTTCCTGAACTATAAAGGAAGAACTTTCTATTACTCCCTGAGACAGCATATGTTGTGGCTCAGAGGTGAATAAAGAGGTTAGGCCTGGTGGATGAGGAATAACATTCTCCCCACTGCCATGTGTAAGCTTGATCAGTTATCTTCAGAATCCATTGTCTGAAAGTATCTGTTGCAAAAGAGACGGATGGAGATTCAGACTTTTTGGAAGAGGCAAGGGAACAAGACCCCTTATATTAGTCATTTTGACTTGTTTAACTATCCTTTGTTTTGGTGGATTCCTGTTTTTTTTTTTCTTTTTGAAATCACATTGCCATTACTTTTTAAATACTTGCTTATCAACATTTTGCTGAGACTGTTTATTTTGTTTCTTGACAAAATTAGATGGGGGGGGGGGGTAGAGAATCCATTGGAAAATTTGGAAAAGGAGAGCTAAAAAAAAACTGAGGGATTCCCTGAATCAGTTTACTCTTTTCATTGTGCTTTTTGATAACAGAGAAGCAGAGGTTTAAAATTAGTTGTCTGTGTAAAACAGAATTTAGAAATCTGGGTTTTACATTTTTTGGGTGGTTTTGAGACTATAGACAGGCAATTCTCCTCAACACAGTACCAGTGTTTATGGCCCTGGAAAAATATCTACAGAATCAAACACATTGAGTAGTGATCTGTGAAATGGAAGAAACTAAACTATTCAAAGCAGATTTCTCCTCAAAAGAAAGAACTGCAGACAAAACATTCCTCATACTTTCGCAATTAGTCAGAATAAACTTTAGCATACAAGTCTGACAGTTTAGATTAAAGTTTCATACACTTTTTCCCCCACACTTATCAATTTTACTGGTCTCTAACAGAACGATTGGAATTAACCAAATGTTTATCAGCAGCTGGATTAGCTAAAGTTATGGCCTCTGAGTCAAGCCTGGGAAGAGTGCATAGAAATGTGAAAGCCTGAAGAACTTTATGTAAGCTAAGTGCATTTTAGCAGCAGCAGGCTCACTATCAGAGATGTTACAGGCTGTGATAAACATATCCTCCAGTGCTGACAGCACTGGTAGGTGGCTGAAGGTTCTGGAAATTCCAATCTAAAATCTCTCAGTATTTTCTTTTTTTTCTCATATTTTTTTATTGATTTTCAAGAGTATAATTACAATTTTTAACAAGAAAAAACAATGTAATATCAATTTTTTTACAAAAACTATATACAAAGTCCAAAATAGATACCAAATCTTCAATAACATTACATTTTGTCTAATAGTTTTTTAAGCTTTATCCAGGCAATTTGTTTACGAGTCATGTTTGAGGAGTGTAACATAGCTGTTTGTAATTCCCTACTACAAATAATCTTAGTAAAAGATATAAATTCCTTAAATGAGAGGTTATTTTTACATTTCCAATTTCTAGTAATAGTTTTTCTTGCTATAGCAAGTAGAGTCCAAAGGAGGTTCATTTGATTCAGTGGAACATACCTTGGCATTGGTGCATTAAAAAGTATCATAGAATCAGAGATCTCGCATCTGTCCGACCACAAAGCTTTAATAAAATTTTTAAACTCCATCCAAAATGTGGTTATTCTGCATTCTAAAACATATGTGCCCAGTCGGCACCTATTAGCTCTTTGCATCTCCAACATCTATTAAAATCTTTCTTGCTTATTCTAGAGGCTTTTTTTGGTATACTAAAACTTCTATGAATGAATTTCCATGTAAAAATTTTCCAATACGTGGAAGAAGAGGTATGGTAAACAGATCTGAGAATTAAAGTTTTATCATTTATATGTATTTGGGAGTTGTTGAAATTGTTGATATATTTCCATAAATTGTCATCTAATATTATTAGATCTGATCTAAGAATGTTGTAAAATCTTGACAATGAGATATCATTATTATAGCCTATATTGGTGAAGTCAAAGAGGATGGATAATTTTTTGGGGAGGTCTGTTATAGCAGGAAAATTATGTCTTTTAAATTCCGTTAAAATAAATTATCTGAAGATTTGAATATTTAACCAGTTATTTTGGTAGATATTATACCTGGCTAAAAGGTAGGTAGTATCATGAATATTATTAGTTCCTAAAAACTGATGCCAGAATAATAACCCATTTTCTTCCATAGTTTTTATTTTCATCATGTTAAAGGAATCAAAGCATCTCTTGGTTAAGATTATTTGAAACATTAGAATGGACAAATTGTTGTTCAAAAGGTTCTTATTCATTACTTTTTTAAAATTTTGCAAGATATATTTAATTATAGGAATAAGATGTGATTTTTCCTGCTCATTGTTGAAGAAGAATTCTTTAATAACTATAAATAGCTTAATATTTTCAGAACAATATATGTTTTTGAAAGACTTGTCAAAATTACTTAATAGTATTGTTTTGTGCAAATTTTTCCAATTTGAATGGTATTTTGGACTTAACCATAGACTTGTTATATTAAGAATAATGGCATCAGCATAAAGCTCAAAATTTGGAAAAGCAATCCCTCCTTCAATCCAGTTTTTATAGTGCCAATCATATTTAATCCTTGGTTTTTGAGGATACCATAGAAATTTAATTAATATAGTGTTTATGTGTTTAAGTTGTTTTTTAGAAGGAGGAGCCAATAATGTTTGAAGATAAAGAATTTTTGGTAATAGAATCATTTTTATCAGAGATAATCTTTCTTCTATAGTAAAGAACATTTTCTTCCATCTATTAATGTATTCTGTGATTTTATTTAATAAAATTGTATAATTTATATTTATAGTGTCCTTCCATTTAGACAGAACATGAACCCCCAGATATTTCAATTTATCATTGGTCCAGTTAAAGTTATTGTAATTAGATAGAGTGTTATTCAATTATTTATTGATGAAAATAGTTTCTGTTTTGTTTTGGTTAAATCTAAGGTTTGAGATTTCCTCAAAGAGTTTTAATGATCTGATAATGTGATCAATAGATGAATCAATATTTCCAATAGTTAATAAGATATCATCTGCAAAGAGTAACATTTTAGAAGAATAGTTCTCATTAACATCAAAACTTTTTATGTTTATATTGTTTCTTATAAAATTAGCAAATGGTTCTATTGCTAATGCAAATAGTAGTGGGGATAAAGGGCAACCTTGTCTAGTGCCTTTTAGAATTTGAAGTGAGCCAGATAAAAAAGCGCCGATTTTAATATACGCTATAGAACCTTCATATAATTTTTTTAACAAGTTTAAGAATTCTGAGGAGAAATTATATTCTTTTAATAACGTAAATAAGTATGTCCAGTTAATAGAATCAAATGCTTTATCTAGATGTAGACTGATGAGTGATAATTCTTTTTTATTTGCAAAATCTATTAAAGTTAAAAGTCTAATAGTATTATCCTGAACTTTTCTGTTCAGTATAAAACCTGTTTGATCGTTGTTTATTAAAGTCTGCATCATTTGATTTAATCTGTTTGCTAAAATAGACATAAATATTTTATAATCTATATTTAAGAGGGAAATAGGATGATATGATGAAACAAATTTGGAGTCCTTATCTTGCTTTAGAATGGGAGAAATTAGCGAATATTTCCAAGAAAGGCAAAGTTTGTCACTTATTCAAACTTCAAGTGCTTTCATTAATATCTTCAAAGCGGAATCAGGGAAAATTTTATATAACTCACCTATTATGCCATCAAGACCAGGGGCTTTATTATTTTTAAGATTTTGTATTCTTTCTTTAACTTCTATTAATGATATTGATTTAAGCAATCTATTATTTTGTTCTTTAGAAAGTTTATTATTTATATTGTTTTTAGAAATTCTATTTTTGAACTATTATTAGTAAAGTTTGTTTGCTTTATTCATTGTTTCATGATATGAACGAAACATCTCTAAAATATCTTTTAGATCTGAAGAAGATTTTGAATTGTGTTTAGATGTGTCTAATATTTCAGTTATGTGTTTACTCTTGTGAAAACTTTTCGTTTTGGCTGCTAATCTATGCATATGTTTTGGATTAGATGAATAAGATTGTAATTTTAACCTCTCAATTAATTGCTACTTTATGACTAAGAATTTCTAAATATTCGAGATTTACTTGTTTTAATTCCAGATTCGAGCCCAATTCTTTGGGGTGTAAGTTCTTTTTTAGAGTGTCAATTTTCAATTGTAGATTTAATAATTCTTTGTCCCATTCTTTCCTTTTATGTAAATACCAGGTTTTTATGTTCCCATATAAATATAAGATTTTAAAGAGTCCCAAATAAACACTTTATTTGTGTTATTATTATTATTAAGTACAATATAATAGTTTACTTATTTTATAAACCATTCTTTGAATCCTTTTATCTTAATAATATAGGCTGGTAGTCTCTGCCAATGAATAAGATCATTTGGTTTAATTTTAATTTTAAATATTATGGCATTGTGGTCTGACAGAGGGCATTATGTAATCACTACATCTTGAGTCTTAGATAATAGGCTGTCAGATATAAACACTTTATCAATAGTCATCTGTGTACCATATCTATAAGAAAAGTGAGTAGAACTGAGAGACCTCTGCTCTTTGATCATGTATATGTCTTTTAGGTTATATAATGAGACAAAATCTATCAATTTTTTGGCTGATGCAGGTATCTTAATATTGCTGACATTAGTGGTATCTTTAGATGATAGAATACAATTAAAATCACCTGCCAAAATGATATCTCCTTTAGAATTTGCTGTTATTTCCGAATATTTGTTTGCAGATTTAGCACCAATACCAGGTAGCCAGTACATATTTGCTAAAATAAAATATTTATTATTCAATTCCAATACTACTAGACACAACATACCATTTTTATCAGAGAAACTGTTAATTATTTTAGGTATTGGTAATGTATTTTTCCACAAAATCATGGTTCCTCTTCTCTTTGTTTGGAAATGAGATTCAGCTAGAATACTATAACCTTTAAAAGCCATTTTTTCTAGATCTTTCTGAATAATGTGCGTTTCTTGCAAAAATATGTCAGCTTTATTAGATGCTAGGTATTTGAGTAACCTTCCTCTTTTAGTAGGGTTATTAAGACCATTTGCATTCAGAGACAAGACATTTAAACCCAGACAAAGCTTTTGATGGATAAATACTATTCTGGACTTAATTAACAAGTAATGTTCGGAGAAGATGAAAATATAACTATATACAAAACTAACCATGGAACATCTAGTTCCTGGATTGATGAATAAGTCATCAATACCACCCTCTATCATCCTTAGTGCTCAAGACTATTGTTCTCTAATGCTACTATCTAATATTTTATTGAATCAACAAACTACAACCTATTAATTCTCCAGGATGAATAGGTATTACTATGTAGGAGATATTGTGGAAAAACATCAATTACCATGAATAATGTAATTTTCAAAATTTTTAAGAACAGTGTCTTTAAACTTGTATCATGACATAGTATATCATATTAATTTATGTCTATTCTATACTAATGCAGATCTTAATCTAGTATACTACATTAGATCAAAACCTACTTATCTAGGAATTCAGTAAAGAAGTTTATGTATAAAAATAAGAACATTTATCATGTAACAAAACATTCCTGTATGAACTTGTCTGTGAAATCACAACAGTGTTAATATTTACTATAGAATCAGCATATTAATATATAGCCTATAGGCTTATTTTCCTTTAATATAAGATATAAAATCACCAGTTTTTCCTTCCCCTAAAAAACAAACAAAAAAAAAACATATCTGATTAACCTTAAATAATTTCTTAAGGTATTAAAGATATTTAAAATAAAGATGTACTAATGAGAATTTTTTACATGAGAAGATAATATTTTAGTTGCGCAAATATTTATGCAGGTATATAGATCTGTGTAATCATCAAAAACATTAGCTTTTCTTTCCAAAGATGTGAGTCTAAAGAAACTATGTAATGTAGCTCGATTTTGATAAATATCATATAATGAAGTCACAGCTTTTAACCTTCAAGGACACTTCAGTTTTAGATGTTATAGTAATAATGTGTTCCCTTAAGTTGTCCTTTTTAACAAAATACATTAACACATTTTACCAATATTTTTTCAGTTCGAGTGGCAGTGGTTAACATGCAATATATCTTTTGCTAGAAAATGTAGTCTACAGACAGTAAAACATTCAATATTTTATGAATATTAGTGAAAATGTCAGATTGTAGTATGCACTTATGTAGCTGGAGGTGGATTAAGTAGATCACAATTTCACCATTCACTATAAATCCAACATAATGTAAACTATTAATTAGAAAAGCAGTTAAAAGGTAAAGGCTACCTTTGGAAATAACAACTGTCCTCATGTCCTGATGAAAGTAGTAACTAAGTCAAGAGTAACCATCCCCACTTTGCACTGCCCCTCCCTAACAGTCTTCTACTACTATCACTGACTAGTGAGGCAAAAGCATCACTTCAGTAACAACTAAGATCATTCTCTAAGCAGAACTGTCTCCTTTTCTTTAGAACCGGAAATTTTCCTGCCCTAATATATTATTTCACCCTTTTATAACATAATTATTATTTATTGTAATGGTCTGCCTGCAGCTTTGGCTTCCCCAATCCAGCAGTATTGCCATCAACCAACAACTCATATAATCAATAAGATTGGGGACGAAGATATCAAGATGAAAGCACAGAAAATACATAGCTGCCCCAAAATCTACTTTAAAAATAATAAGAACACATTAACCCCCAATAGATAATGTATTTTAGTGGCTTTATAACCATTGCATATACCACTTTCTGCTCTGCTAACCAAAAAGGATCAGATGACCTAGTCTATGTTTTCACTGTATCTGTTAGCTACAGCTGCCAACTAATGATCAAGTGTAAACTACTTTGTAAAACATGTCATCAGAAAACTTATTATGAAGGGAACAACATAGGCATCAACATTGGTTTAGTAAAAAGGACCTTTATATATGTCTATTTTTTATATATATTTTTCTTTGTCACTTTTGGTATGTGATAAAGCATTCAGTTGTTCCATTTTCTTTTTCTTTTTTTTTCCATGTGAAGATTTCTGGTAACATGAATACGTAACCAAAGTTCATATGACAAAAGAGACTTTGAGAGAGTACATGCATAAGTCTCTTGTATTACAAAGATCTGACTAAGAAGTCTCGAGGCAACAGCCTTCTTTTTCCTTTTTTCCCTTCCTTCAACATTTGAATTTTGGCAGTTAAAAGCTCGCAGTAGGGAATCTGCAGAAAGCTATGATAACTGTTCTTGAGATACTCATGATGTGCATTTTGTGAGAGAAAAGAAAAACGTAATATGTTACTCAAAAAGCATGTATATGAAGTACAAAAAAAAAAAAAAAAAAAAGAAAAAACAACAACTTTGCCCCATTTTATATAAATATAAAATTCTCTGTAACTGTCAATTTTACTATCTGATATCAAGCATACAAACCCTCCTGTCCCAGCAACACACACTCCACCAGCTTTCATCAGAAAATACATCTCCTTTTCCCTCTCCATCAGCAGAGGGACCCACAAACCACATTTAGTAAAGACACAAACCTCTCAAGTCTATGAGAATGTATTTTTACATGTCATGACGGATTCTTAGAAAGAAAACAATCTTCTCTTATAATGATAAAGAACAATTCCCAATACCTTTTAAACTACTTAGTACAAGTCACATTAAGTTATGTCCGTTAGCTCTAAAAGGACCCAAGCATAACATGACATTTAACAGGAGAGAAAGCCCGCTGATGCAAAAAGGGGCTACACTTTCATTTAATTGCACTGAGATGGGGAGCCTTCATTTCACTTATCGGAGTGATCTATAACATCATAATCTAATACACATACAGTATCCGGTATTAAGGGGGTTCTTGTTTTAACCAATATTTCTATGGTATTGCTACATTGCCCCTATGTAGTTGTCAACTAATAAAACACTCTGTCAAGGGAAGATTTAGAATTTTAACATCTATGTTTAACATTCTAGCATATTTGTATTAAAGGCTTTGAAACAGCAAATAAATTTAAAAATAAATAAATAAATAAGCATACTTAATAAATATTAAAATATTTTTACCTTAACATGTATGTTTTTCCCCGATGTAGGTGATTTGTAGCACAAACATTTTGGGATTTGAAGGGATTGTGGAAGATCTTCATTTGTATTATTTACCCTTAAGCTTCTTGCTTGTTTTATCAATTGATAACATTTTTCCATTTGTTGCCTGCCTTTTTAAACTTGGTAATGAGATGTCCATATCTTCAGTGTTTTCCAAAATCGTATTCTTTTTCACATATTCAGAGGAGTCATCAAGATTATTAAATATTTTTATTCCTTCAGATAGATGTATTTTAATTCTGGCAGGAAAAATGATTTGTGCTTTAATTTCAGCTTTCTTCAGATTTTTAATGAGAGGAATGCAGGCTTTTATTTTAGTTATTATAGTAGAGGTATAGTCATTCTCAAATCTTATGTTTCGGCCATTAATTTGTATAGGATTACCTGCCCACACTGTTCTCAAGATTAGGTCCTTGTCTTGAGATGATAAAAATTTTACAATAATGGATCTTGAAGCATTTGGATTTTTTGACACAGACATATTTGACAATGACCTGTGAGCTCTCTCTATCCCAAAAGAGAGATATTCAGGTAGGTTTAGTGTCTTAGGCAACCAGTCATTCAAGAACTGTATTGTGTTATTTCCTTCCATTTGTTCAGGTATGCCGTATATTCTAATATTATTTCTTCGTGACCTTGATTCTAGGTCCTCCACTTTATCTGAAAGTGCGGTGTTTTGCTTTAGTAAGAAGTCAATCTGGCTATCATTTTCATGCTGTCTTCCATCTATTTCATTAAGAGATTCTTCATTTTCTGTTATCTGGTCTGTGTGTCTTGTAATTATCTCCTTGAATTCTTCAATCTGCTTTCTATTTTCTTTCTTCATGTTTTCCATGATTTTTTCTAAATTGTCCATTTTCTTGGAAAGATCTTGAAAACTGGATATTATTGTTTGTAATTCTTTCTTCATGGAAGTTTCCTGGAGAGAGGCTTTTGAATGACTCATGGCTGAGAGAGTCTGTTATATTCAGCTGCTGTACTTCTGACAGGATGTAATTCACTTTCTATTCACCAAAATTGAAATATTTGTAGAAAAAAATAATCCACTGTATCTAAATATATAGGTGAAAGAAAACTTAGATGTTTTTAAAATAATATTAAGAAAATTTCCTGTCAGAGAAATTTCTGTTAAGCAGAGCATCAAAAAAGTGCTGTTATCTCTCTGACATCTTGGCCACGCCCCTCCTCTCAGTATTTTCTGAAGAACTGAGAAACCTCAGTGTTCTCCCACTAAAAAATAGTGGCACATTCGGAAAATAGTCTCAGAAAAACAGTGCATCTCACAAGGAGATGCAGGTAACCTACTCTCCTCTGAGTACGAGTCAGAGGTTTGTAAAAACCATGCATCTGTTCCTTCATCTTACTGCCCATATTCAGAGTTTTGAATATCTTCAAGAAAAGATGAATCCCATTTTACTTAAAATTAACAGAAACCACCATATAAGATCAATAGCCTAAAGAAGACCATAAGCCAGACCCCATAAACTACTCTTGTCCAGAAAGATTTTTGCTGGAGTAGACAAATGTTTAGCATTTGTTTGTTTTTTTTTTTTTTACAGAAGATTTTAGTGCAAACAAGTTTATTAATGGCAACAGCAACTTCTGCAGGAATGGGCACAGCATTCTGACTAAAAAGTGAAAGCTACTCTGCCCTTTCTGCCAAGATCAACATCAGTAGCCAATGGAGGGATTACCAAGAGACTGTTGATGCAACACCAGAGTGATCTGGGGTAAAGGATGAATGGTGACTAGTGATCAGTATGAAATGGTCATAGTGCAGTTATGCAAATTACAATCACTTAACTTTTACATAAATAGCAAAAACAAACAATGATAACTATCCATATTTCAAAAGAAGGGGTAACACTGCAGTGGTCTTCTGCTCTGACACTCATGATGCCTCAAGCATGTCCAGGAAGACATCCCATGTGCAGACTGAGTAGGAGAAGTGCATAGGAAGCCTCCCATTCTACATCATTCAACCTACAAATGCTGCTTTTACACAGATCAGAAATGCCAACTGAAGAAAACAGGACTGCATAAAGATCTTTGCTAGTAAAACACATTATTTTCACAGTTCATATTGCAGTATTTCCAAACTCCATCTGACATGACTATGTGGCCATCATAATGGAAATCAGCAATTTTATGCAGTAGAAACATCAGGGTATACATCTGATCATGGCAAGCCTTACAACAGAAAAAAAATAGAAATGTGAGCAGATCTTAGAGATAAGATAGCATTTGTAGGAATGGGAATTGAGATAGCGTTATGGGGACTTGGAAGATCTGTTATGAGAATGGATGAGGTACAGACTGTTGAGTCCAAAGTATATGGAGGATGATGGTCAGCACTGCAGTCCATCTCTCATGGACATTTTGCAATACCATGATAGTAAGTGATAAGAGGTTACACAGTGGATTAACTATACATCATGGTGAAATGCACACTGTTAAGAGCAACAGACAGGGAATACATGACAAATGCATTTTTGAATGAAGCAGGTACACAGAAAGAAAGTTACTACTGAAGAAGGTAGACACTTCCTCAAAGCAGTACCCTGAGCAAAACAACGTGGCATTTATAGCAGTATACTCTGAATCTTACTTCCTTATGTATAAGCTGTTTAATATTCCTGCGAAGATGAGTGGTTTACATGGGATACACACCCACATGGAATGCCCGGCTTTTTCAGGCACATCTACAAAATTATATTTATCCATGTACATGAAAAGGAGAGTCAAAAATCCTTTTAGAATTAAGGTAGAGTAATAGTTTCGTCAGTGACGTAAGGAACCATAGGATCCTTGTTTCTGTCTCACATATGTCTTAAGTTAATTATTTAATAACAATTGTTTACCAAGAAAGTCTGACTGGGCAATAGTACCCATTTTCAGGACTGGCTGAGTAAGAAAAGCTCCAGTAAAGATAACATTAAGATAATCACAGAATCACAGACATAAGCAATATACGAGATGAATATGTAATACAATCAAATTATCATAGCTGCTATAGGAAATTAAAGGCAATGATTTATTGGGAAAGTCATAAAAACAGAATAACATAGTTGCTACAGAAAATACATGAGAATGATTTACTGGCAAAGATAGTAGATCATAAGAGTAACAGGACATATATAGGGTATATTTAATATGATCATTCTAGCTGTGGGGAAGGAGGGGATACTAGTTGTGGAAAATGATACTCAGTGCAGAGCATTTTGAAGGTCACAAGTAGCTGTGTATATGTGAGATGGTGAAGTAATTCAAGCCAGTGCAACTATTTTACGGCAGGTTTGTGAGGAGTACTGCCAGTTTAGAAGCATCTTTTGCAATTTTGTTGTAACACTCTGCTGTTTATTTCTTAGAATACTGTTAATTGTAGCCCCGTACAAGAATGATGGTAAGAGGCAGGTAGTAATCAGAATTGTTTTGTTGTGGTATAACATCTGCATTTTCTGGCAAGTTTTTTTTTTTTTTTTTTTTTGTAGGTTGAATGTGTAGACCAAATTTAAAGTTGCCAAGTATTAACTTCCCTAACAGTTAAGTATATGGAACTACTTCTACTACTATACTATTAAAGGAGTTAATTTTAAATGCACTTTTGTTGTGTGGTGTAGGATTTAGGAAAGAAAGAGAGTAACTTTCTTTTTGTTTTTGGGTGGGGGTAACAGTAGCTCTGCACTGAGAGCCAAATTTCAATGAAGGGAAATGCTTCTTTTGTGATTTTTATATTAGATGGCTTAAGCTGTCTGGAAAGCAGATTAGGGTTTAATTATTGCATATTTGACTAAAGCAGCTTACTGTAAGGCAGTATACAAACTAATAATGAAAACATGAAAGAAGTGAAGGTCAAGAATAGAGTGCTAGGGACCCCAGTAGTAATTGACAGGAAAGGAAAGGGAGATAAAACATGTTTTATGCCATTTAATAGGCTGACGTCTGCTGGAGTTTGACATCATATCTGTCTTTGTTGAGTGTGTCTGAAAAGGTTATCAGGACAGAGGTTGTTCTATGGTCAGGATGCAAGGCATGTTGTGTAGGATGACTGAGGTGTTGTTTATAGGTTCATAGATGGTTTGTAGGCTAACAGCCCTAGAGCCCTTACATGCCTAGCCAAGTTTATCCTGAGTTGCCCCACTTGTCATTGATTAGTTTAGAAACAATTCCAGACAGTCAATGGTTAAATGCATACATAAAGACACACACACACCCACACATTTCCAGAATGTTAGCCAGTCAAGAGACTATAGCAAAAGGCATATAGTTTGATAAGTCCAATAAGTTCTCACCAATGTGAAATGGAATAATGTACAACCTTTTTCCAAATGGATGGAATACAAGATTATTGGATCTGTATCAATAGAGATGGGATAGGCTACAGCACCCCCTGCAATTTCAACTTGTTCTGTTGAGAAGTTATAAGTAGATTGTGGGCTGGTTTACAGTTTTTTGCATTTTTTTTTAATACAGAAAATTGAGATGAGCTGTAAACTGAAAGCAGATGAATTAGTAGGGTGGGGATGATATGTTTTGAGTTTGCAGACTGAGTCACCTTAGCATGGTTTGCTATACTCTCAATCTAGAAGGAGGGCAACTGGGAAGCTGTTTCTACTGTGGAAGAGATGAGAGAAGGGTTTGACAGACTACGAGTAATAGGGTATAATATTTCTTGGACAGCAGACCGGAATTCCTTAGGACTGTTTCTATGGTTGCTGTGCAGATGGGTGTAGCATTCTTTATTAGTATTACTCTGTTTTTTTGGTATGAATATGTAGCTCTTTGAAGTTGGCATGTATTGCCTTTTAACCATGTTTTGCAGGTGCATTTTTATCACAAACTCATGGTATTGGCTTATCCCAAGCATAGATTTCTTTGGAATTTGGGATGGTGACTCATAGGACTGCCTATAAGTGCATTCTGATAGGTTATCATAAGAAAAAAATAAGCTTATGATTGAAAAACATATATTTATGTATAGTGCAGCAGAACCAGGGAAATAAACGGTCAGGCAGGTGAAACTGACAAATTAATCTTATGATAATTAATGAGGGCAAGCTGCCTTTGGGGGCTACTTCTGTGCCATTATTAGCGCCATCATCAGATTATTGAGTTAAGAATAGAAGATAAGAGGAATTTCCAGCGAGTGACAGAGTAGTAACAACTTTTCCCCTGAAAGGAAAAGCTTTGAAGATACCCATGAAGTCAGAAAGGAATAAAAGGTTGTTATCCTGCATACCAAAGAATACATTTTTGAGTTATCTGAAATACTTAACTTGTTAAAAAAAGATGTTTACCTTTTATTAGTAACATTTTGATCTCAATGTGTGTGATTTTCACATTATTTTCAGAGAAAATCATGGAAAGACTAAATTTGAATGCCAATTTCTTTTTTTCAGACACTATTATTCCTTATATTTGTCAAAAGTTACATTTTTCATAATTGCCTTGTAAATAAATCTGTTTATACAAAGAACTGATATAGAACTTGAGAGATTCAGAAACATGCCTTTTATGAATGTGGAATGGTTGCCACAGAGATGCTGAGAGGTGCAATCTGACTAAATGGTAATTTAAGGCAGGAATCTCACAGCTGAGGCAGCACCTAATAAACCTTCTTGTAGAAATGACAGAGCCAGTAAAGGGGGAGGGGAGTGTTAGTTAATGAGTATACTAGGGATCTCTCAAACACTATATAAAGCATATCACATGCACAAGACTATGCTCATACACAGGATCTATTTCAGAATGCTACAAAAATGTCTATAAGTGGCATCCAGCAATGTCTATGCACATTTATAGGAAATGGAAGTAAAATAACATCAGAAAATGGACAACAAAGAAAGACACATACACAGTGAAGGAAAGATTGAGAGTGGAGAGGGGGAGGAAGGGCATACTTCTGTCAGACAGTTGACTTTTTTAAGTTGTAGATGGGAAAGGAAGTGAGGGGAAGGCAGAGAATGGAAAGATAGTAAGGAAGGGGATTCAAAATTAATACGTTGATATAAAGACAGAGGGAAGAACAGCACTGACTGTTGATAAACGGATATACAGAATGAGGGAGGGTAATTCTTTATGGGAAGGATTGGGCAACAAACAAGGAAGGAGAGCTCCAGGATGTGGCATAGGTGGCTATCCCACTTCTGCCACTGCATGGCCTGGACTAGATCCTGTAAGATGTTAGATACCACAGTGGCTACTTTCCCCACTGGGCCATGGCTCAGATGATTATAAAGAGCAAGGCAGTAGTGTGACTTTGAAAGCTGTGTAAAGACCTTCGGCACATGGACAGTACAGGTTTCAAGTCACCAGTGCACTTCTCCACCTCTGCCAACTCCCACTGAGTGGAAAAACTTTGACCACTGGCAGTATTACTGGAGGGAAAAAGAACACTTTCCTCGAATAAGTGACCAGTAGAAGCCACTGCAGATATTTCCAGGTTGCTCCCTGCCACAGTACCTCTATCACTCAATGGAGAGGCAGACCTAAACATTAATGGTGTGTTGGCAGGAGGCGGTCATGGCTGATGGCCAGGATATGAGTCTTGGGACAAATTTACTGGAATAGCTACAGCAGATGCTGCAGAAAATGGTAAAAAATAAATGTACAGAATTATAGCAACCATCATAAAATAAAATCTAACTAAAATATAAAAATAACTTGGCAAGAGAGACAAAAAATAGACATTAATACTCTGATTATTTCTGATGAGCAGTCTTATACCTGTTGATGTAGAGCACAGTTGCTAGTTATGTTACAATGCAAGACAGATATATCTGACTATGTATATAAACTCAAATATCCATATTTGATTATGTGCATATAGGTGTATAGTTCTCATGAACTCATGGGAAAGGCTGGTAAAGGGTGGGTTGGGATACAGCAGCAAGAAGACAATGCTGGATGTAATAGGTCACATGGACATTGAGGCAATAAATATGTAGACAAACTGCATGTGACCAGATCAAAGGCACATCTCAGACATGGATGGTGTTAATATTTATGAACTTAAAAAATCCATACTCAGATAAATGGCCAAAACAAACAACCAAAAACCACAGATGAAAAGAATGCTATCCAAATGCATTCCAGTAAAATAAAGTGCTTTTGTCTCCCTTTTATTAGAGACTTCTTCAGAATTCAAACATAGACTGCTGTACAAACCTTTAAATAGCCACGCAAACCATGTGATCTAAGCCATGTGACAAAGCATACAAAAATAGGTACCAAACAAAAAGTGTTCTTATAATTTGGCAGACCACATTTTTAAAACAGTCAGTAGAAATGCTATCATTTAAACCCAGAGATGCCCCAAAATTTAATCTCAATTGAAACAACTCCATGTATTCAATCATATTTTCCCAATTTCTACCTCATACTGCTAAGGAACTTATTCTAATGAATTTTTTTTTTAAGCTGGTACATTGTTGGTAATGTTTACAATGGATATTTATTAGCTGAATCTTTGGTTGTGATACTATAATTATGCTCATTCATTCTTGGTCTGAGTGTTTTGTCTTCCCCACATAAAAAGTATTTCAGGATATACAATAGATGATATAAACCAACCCTTTGTTCGCAATACCACAATGCCAATTATGTTTTAAGAGACTCTTGGCATTTTTAAAACATTTAACAAGTATAAACATTAATGAACATACCCTAATGGTGACGGGTCTATATTATAACATCGAATTCTAAAAACTTCAAATGTTATAATACTGAACCCAGTAGAGTGAACGCTTGAAATAGCAAAGCTGCAGAATACCGAATACTTTCCTAGGGAAAGTATTCAGTGGGCCGTTTCTGCAGCTTCGCTATTTCCTCAACTGTGGAGCGAAGGTTATGGACTAAGTTAAGGTAAGTGTGCGAATGAAGGTGAGTGTGCGATTGGGCATGGGTTAGGTGAGTTAGGGTGCGGGTCAGGTAAATGTGTGAGTGTGTGTACGTGAGGGTTAGGTCAGTTAGGGTTAGGGAGCGGGTAAGGTGAGTGTGTGATAGTTAGGGATCTTAGGGTTAGGGTTGGGTTAAGGTAAGTGGATAGCTAGTGGTGTATGTCTGATTTAGTGAAGGGTTTTGTGAAGTGTATGTGTGTGGATTATTTATTTTGGTGTGCTTGAGTTGTGTGTATATTTGTCGGAACAGCAAATTTTTTCACTGGGAAAAAAATTGCTATTCTGACTGTTCGGTTTTCTGGTGTTTCGATTGAATCGGTTCGATATTATAACATTCAAAGTTTTTAGACTTCAAAGTTATAATATAGACCCATGGTGACAGCTGATGTGATGAACACAGTTTTTCATGATGCAAGATTTGCTTGCTTCATAGTGCTATGGGTGGGGCAATCAACACTGTCATGAATTGTGCAAAGACTACGCTTGTTTTACACCTCCTCAATGGCATTACTATGAATTGAAGATGTAGAGAAAGCATCTGAAGTGCTAGTGGTAGGAGGAGCCTATATTGACACTGACTCATTTTACTTGTAGGCTATGACTCCACTAAATTTTTCAAGAAACACATCCATCTTGCCTGCATCAGGGATCACTGTAGGAAACATTGAGTTCATGGTCCATGTAGCACTTGGGTCATCACTTTTCTACATCTGTGCCAGGACTTTACAGGTCTGACTTGTGCTATTTCTTTTGATGTGGGGAGTAGGATGACCTCCAAAAATATTCCTGTACAAGGACATATGTAACAACTAGTAGATGAGTGCATTCACATTTTACTGGATGTTGAGTTGTAGGCATACATCTATATTTGCCTATGTGGCATTTGCACTTACAAAGAACATATGAGCTATCTCACATACAGCCTGGTTTGCACAAAGGTTCATTCTCAGGATAACATCACATTCATCCAGTGTCAATGCAGCACTCGGGGTGGGGGGAATACATGACTCCATACAGATCACGGTTGCAAAGGAACAAGCTTTAGGAGTTGCTAAATAGGAATATGTCATACAAGCGTTTGCAAAAATTCCAGGTTATCACACTTTAGGGTAATCAGTAATATAAATTCTCTCAGTCAGAGAATGACATTTTGCTGAGGCCATCCATGAGCATGTGCAGTGGATGCTGCATCATGGGAGAACTAACTAGGGCTTCCATGCATATTTGGCAAATGTTAAACAAAACATCAGTGGTGGCAGTGTCCAAAAATCACTCCACTCAGCATCCATTGAAGGATGGTTGACATGATCATATAGCCACATAGTAAGGCACCTTGTATGCACAAGACTGAGGGATGGTGAGTGGCTATCTACTGTAAGAGTCACAGATGAGAATCAGAGGAATTTCTGCATCTCTCTCTCTCTGCAGGTGTAGACCACGGAGGAACTCAAGCTGGAGTCCAGGAAATCAATACCGAATTGCAGGTGGCACCACAAATATCCATTGGGTGTTTTAGTGTCAACAGAACACCCAAAACACTTGTCCACTACAGAGTCACATAACTTATAAGTATGGTTTCTTTGAAAAAGAACACTGTGGCTATAGGTTCAAAGGCCATCTGCCCAAGGTAGGTTAAACAGAGATTTTCCACATTGCTGTTTTGTATCCAAGAAGTTTTACTGTACAGTGGGTGTTGGCAAATGGGTCATCCTTAGACTGGGTAATGTTTTGGTGTTTTCACAGATGCTGTGTTAACTCGCTCCTTCACCATAGATATGGGCCTGCCTTATACTGGCGAAGTGTATGATCTTGATGACAGTATCAGCCAAATCCATGCACATTCAGGGGTCAAAGTGTCTTTTGAAGACTTCTGCAATGAGATGTCTATATCCACACACTTCTTTCACAGACACAGCTCCTTTGTAACCCAGTGGATATACACAGTGCCACCAGGGACAGTAACGTGAAGGCTTATCTCCATTGGCAAAGTCATCCTTTCTTGAGACAATGGCTTCAGGGGCTGGTATTTTGGTGGTCAAGTACAACATGTGTAAAATGCCCCTCCTGAGTGGGGTGTCTCCATGACCACTATCCAGCATTTGTTCATGGCCATAATACAGAGTCAGGCAAAAAACAAGACAGCCATAGATGAGCTGGTCTGGGTTGCATGTGGTCTGCATGAAGACCTGTGAGAGTGCTTGGGCCAGATTTGTACCATTAAGCACAGGGGGGTAGGGAAACTGTGCACTACTACTGTCGCTGTGCAGTTGCCCATCATTGTCACCACTCATACCTTGGCCAGCCCACTTCTCTTCCTATTGGGGAATCAACTTCAAGAGGGGGGGGCATGGTCTATGACCCATAGCACCATCCCCACCATCCAGAGTTGAGGGTATTGAGGAGCATCATTGACTTGCACACAGATGAGTTATTAATGCACAGACCCCTGACAGCACATTCCACTACTCATGTTCACAGATGATTGTGCTTGTGAGTTTTCAATGACAGGCAACCTATGTGGGGGATCTTTATCAGACAACACTTTCACTGCTCATTCTTACTGTAGCTGTTCTCTTGCCCATAACTCAAAGATTTTAATGTGATCAACTGTTGTGGCAGTGTTTCTCCACACAAAACATATTTCTGAATCATTCTGCCATATACCGTTTACTCTAACTCCACCATTGCCTCATTTTAATAATCATGCTCATTTGCATGTCATTATACCACCCTTTGCATGTTATACATGCAATGGTATTTCTTGACATTCAAAAATCAAGCCATTGTCTCTAATCACCACTGACCAGGTAACAAGGTCACGTCTCATGCAGAATCAGGTACCATGATGCAGTTCAATGTTTCTGCATCCCAGGGACTGATTTTGGTCCTGCAAATGTGATATATTATTATATTTAAAAATAGACAGGTAATTATTTAGATGGTTATTTTACGATTTTATTACCTAATCTTGAAAACTGCATTTGTCAATCATGATATCTCCAACAAACTCCCCATACCTCACAATGCAGACACTCACATAGACATATTGCATACTGAATTGATCAAAAAAGGAAAACAGTCTCCCTTTTCTGATTAGTTAACCAAAAAAATAAATAAATAGAAATAACAGCACCATTTTTTCTTTCCTTTAAATTCCGATATAAGGAAATAATAAAATGAACTTTACAACATAAATGATGCAAGCACAGCATTAGAAACAGTTGCTTGTTAACTAGAATGGTTCACGATGATTGCAACACTGCAAACATTTCATAAGTTTGTTTTATAAACTGAAAGAATCAGATTAGAAGTAAAAAAAATTGTAAAGGTATCCTTATCAGCATGCCATATTTACTATTTGAAACAAATTCCAGCAAAATGGTACAGTTATATCACAAGGAGCTTTAGTGAGAAGGTGTAGACACATGGCCTTGCTAAACATGGATTTTAATATTAACGCATCAAATAAACTGAAAATGACTGACATAAGAAATATTTAGACCAATATCTTTCAACCGCCCATTCACTAAGTAAATACTTTTTAATCCATAACAGGAGTGGAGATGGACACCATGCCTCTATTCCATTGGTACGACCTCTATAGCATCTTGCTGAAATCAATGAACTCATGTTCTCAAATAATATTTTTTACACAGCTGTTTATCTTTTGACACTCAAAAGCTTGTATATAAAAAAAAAGGGATGTGAAACAAAAGCAAAGAAATTCACTTAAACATTTTAAATATGATGACTTGAGATAGCAAACTTCCAGAGGCATTTTATAACCGAATAACTAATAACATCAAGTAACATCATGCCACTTCCAGTCTCTAATACTGTTCTCATAGATAATCTAACATTTAATGTTTAATGTCAAGATAAATTATATAGTCATTGCATTTTATTGGTGTTTACCAAAGCCTATTAAAATTCCATGTTGATAATCCTCACAACTTCAACGGCTCGCCATAAACCCTTCCTTTCTACCATTTGCCTGAGACTATAGCAGTAAGACTGATCTACTGTGTAATTCCATTTCCCCCAAAATGGTTCAAAATTGAAACAACAGGAGGCTCTGGTCTAATAGATTGCACTATCACAAAGATTGAGAAAATGTTGTAAAGTGCTGACAAACCTGTCTTATATAATGGTGACAGGTTCTACCACCTGAAGCCTTGCATACTTCTCATTAACTCATTCACTCCAATGGAGCTCAGGAAGTTTGCACTGCAACTTCCAATGGGTCGAGCCTAAGCCTTTTCACAGAATCAAATTATGACCTCACATCTCAATCAAATGTTCATATCTCTGCAGCCATATGGATTAAGAAAGAAGTATAAATGGCAAACTCTTCAGCACAAACTATTTTTATAGTTGTAATATTTTTTAAGTTCTACGTCTTAAACTGAATTATATAAGTCACAATAAACACAGCAACTCTTACATTTGTAATATTTTGTAAACAGCTTACAATATCTCAGTAACCACTCAAGTTACACACATACTGTCAGCATCATTTTATTCATCTAGCTGAGACTTTTCATATGAGACTAAGGAGTTCTGTCTGTTACTTGGCTGTTGAGATATTTAGAAAAATGTAAAAATTATATCTATATAATTTAGTATCACAGAAACAACAGTTAATATCTATTTTCCTGCACTAGGCAGACATCAAATATTAATACATTTGAGTTTGATACTGTGTAAGCTTTAAGATGAAATCTTTTAAAACCTGGTACATAGCATGGTTTTGGAATTATTGATGCAAATAAGAACAAGCAATAGTTGATGCCTAGAGGTGTCAGTAGGAGTTAACTGCAGATGCACCAAGAAGCATCACTCGAATGTAATGAGTTAAAGACCAGTAGCTACTGTGTACCAACAAATGCTAATATGTACACCTTCATTTGGATTGAAAAAGGTTAATTTTGACCTGTTTTTATTGACACTGAGTCAATTAACATATTCTCTGTCATGGAGCACATACCTTGGAAATATTTTAATTTCTGATGTTTTGGTTTTTGCAACAACCAATATTTTTGAACAACCTCACCAAGATTTCCTTGGCAAATCTTGTGGGATGATGTAGTTGCTCCCTTTCAAAAGATACTTTCCTGCCATCAATACTGCAATGTAGGATTTATATTCTCATCAATAGTGTTTCAGTGTGTGTATTTATACATATTTAAACTCAAATTTAAAGAACTATAACACACTTGCTTAACTAAGACATTTGTGCAGAAGTACATTCTGCTTAGAATTTCATCAGAAGAGTTTCAAATCAAGACTGAAAGCTATTCTGCTGTGGCCACTTTTCAAAACACGTTATTAGGAACAGACAAGATTAAAGCAACAATATTATGTATAAAATGTTTATATTTCTCCAAATCTTGGAATTTGTCTCTACTTACCTACTCAAGTTTATTTAATTCCTGAATGTATTTTCATAAGACTCATTGCACTCTTGTATAATGTTGTCAATATTCATTACGAGAGGGTTTAAAAATGGAAATAGTGAAATGTGTCTCCTAACCATTTAAGTTGTAGTACATTATTTGATTGATTTTTTTCTTCTTCCTATATTCTAAGTAAATATTTGTCAGGGGAATACATAGAAATAAGACAGAATCACTTATCCATACTATGTACCACATCTCATTTAACTGTGTGGATCACCCTTATCATAATGTGCTTAGCAGTGATAAATATGATATGAGTAACCAAAGAACATTCCAGTATTAGACCAAACCAAAACACTCAGCTACCAGATAATTCTATGTTATGCATCTCTTCTGACATCTATAAATGTGTTATGTGTAAACAATGTAGGTATATGGTGAACAAGGATCATATAACCCTACTAGCAAGCGATACAATTATTGACATGAATAAACGTTATACATGCAACCGTAGGGAAGTTATATGCATGGCACTGTACTGAATGCCCTTCATTCCATGTAGGAAAAACAGAAAGGTTATTTATGAAAAGGAATGTATGAGCATCTATATGATATTCAAAAGGCAAATAAAACTAATGCACTATATAAACACCTATAGACATGTAATAAGGCAAGATACATTTTTTTTGCACTAGAAGTATTACCTTTGAACCCAAGAGGTGGACCTTGGGAATTGAAAATCTAGAAATGTACAGGTATATTATTTTAGATGTTGGTAATATACCAGCTCATAAAGATTGTACATCAATAATTTCATTTTTAGAAAGAGTGGCAAGACTTCAAGTTGTGCAACATACATGTTTTTGTCCTATTTTTTTATTGTTCTATTTTTATTTTCTTTTTTTTATTGTCCTTTTTTATTGCTTTGTTTGTATTAATGTACAACTTGCAGCAGGTAAATTGTAATTGGTTTTAATGAAGATTTGTTTAGATTTTGTATTTTGTAATGCAATGCATTTTATATATTATGTATGATTTTTGAACACAGTCATATTTAATTACAAATCAGTAGGCGGTGATTGTGTGTGTTTATATATTTTCATCTAATGAATGCATTTATTGGTATTTATTTATAACACAAGGATTATAGGTTTTTAAATGTTTAATTTGGTAATTATGGCCTATTGAATCAATCAATGACCTTATATAAATAGAGGTGGTTTAAAATTGTATTAATTCGTAAGAGTTCCTTGTGGTTTGTGGACACTGTGGAAATCTGAATTGTATGAATTCTTAGTGGAGTTTGCTTAGCATTCACATATTTTTCACATTAGTGCACTGTCCTTGATTAGACTGCAATGATATGATCTCAACTGCTATTAGGAGATGGGGAAGTAGAAAAAGTGAAAGCAGTACAAAGCACAGCTCAACTGTAAGAGGTGTGACTTAGTGCAATGAATTGATAATGAAATTGGCAGAGCAGTGCAACAGCACTTATCTTGACTGACCTTATACTGCATCATCATCAGAATCACTTATCCATACTATGTACCACATCTCATTTAACTGTGTGGATCACCCTTATCATAATGTGCTTAGCAGTGATAAATATGATATGAGTAACCAAAGAACATTCCAGTATTAGACCAAACCAAAACACTCAGCTGCCAGATAATTCTATGTTATGCATCTCTTCTGACATCTATAAATGTGTTATGTGTAAACAATGTAGGTATATGGTGAACAAGGATCATATAACCCTACTAGCAAGCGATACAATTATTGACATGAATAAACGTTATACATGCAACCGTAGGGAAGTTATATGCATGGCACTGTACTGAATGCCCTTCATTCCATGTAGGAAAAACAGAAAGGTTATTTATGAAAAGGAATGTATGAGCATCTATATGATATTCAAAAGGCAAATAAAACTAATGCACTATATAAACACCTATAGACATGTAATAAGGCAAGATACATTTTTTTTGTACTAGAAGTATTACCTTTGAACCCAAGAGGTGGACCTTGGGAATTGAAAATCTAGAAATGTACAGGTATATTATTTTAGATGTTGGTAATATACCAGCTCATAAAGATTGTACATCAATAATTTCATTTTTAGAAAGAGTGGCAAGACTTCAAGTTGTGCAACATACATGTTTTTGTCCTATTTTTTTATTGTTCTATTTTTATTTTCTTTTTTTTATTGTCCTTTTTTATTGCTTTGTTTGTATTAATGTACAACTTGCAGCAGGTAAATTGTAATTGGTTTTAATGAAGATTTGTTTAGATTTTGTATTTTGTAATGCAATGCATTTTATATATTATGTATGATTTTTGAACACAGTCATATTTAATTACAAATCAGTAGGCGGTGATTGTGTGTGTTTATATATTTTCATCTAATGAATGCATTTATTGGTATTTATTTATAACACAAGGATTATAGGTTTTTAAATGTTTAATTTGGTAATTATGGCCTATTGAATCAATCAATGACCTTATATAAATAGAGGTGGTTTAAAATTGTATTAATTCGTAAGAGTTCCTTGTGGTTTGTGGACACTGTGGAAATCTGAATTGTATGAATTCTTAGTGGAGTTTGCTTAGCATTCACATATTTTTCACATTAGTGCACTGTCCTTGATTAGACTGCAATGATATGATCTCAACTGCTATTAGGAGATGGGGAAGTAGAAAAAGTGAAAGCAGTACAAAGCACAGCTCAACTGTAAGAGGTGTGACTTAGTGCAATGAATTGATAATGAAATTGGCAGAGCAGTGCAACAGCACTTATCTTGACTGACCTTATACTACATCATATCCTGTAGGGTTACTTGAGGAATATAAGCATGAAAATGAATGAAAATGTAAGGAGGAGAAATGAGATGAAACATAATGAAACACTCAGCAAAGGGACAATGTGTGGGATTAAGAAATATATACACGTCAACAAAGTATATAGCACTGAAACTCGTATATAAATCTTGGCACTATACAGTATCTATCGAAATAAAACTTTCTATGATTTTATATATAGTGCGTGTGTGTGTGTGTGTGTGTGTGTGTGTGTGTGTGTGTGTGTGTGAGAGAGAGTGTGTGTGTGTATATATATATATATATATATATATATATATATAAACAGAGTGATATATCATAAGATGCATTGCTCAAATACTGAACTATATCATGTCTACAAAGGCACAAAAGGCATATGTCATATACAATCCATCAGAGTATTTCAATATATATGAGCACTGCAACATAATTCTAAAAAATAACTGGACTAAATAATGTTAAGACACAACATTACAAAAGCAGCATGTACCGTTAGTCCATGGAATAGAATACAACATAACCTAGACCTATACAATGCATAAAGATAACCACTTCATTGTTCTATCATCTGTCTAGCCACCTGCTCAGCTTTGAAGATTTATTTACAATTGCCAAACTATCCCACCCACTATTTTGTGTTAGCTTGCTGAGTGATATTGCTTGAGTAAATAATGCAGATTGTAAAGCAAACTAATAATCATAAGCTGTCATCTATGCAATATATGCCCATAAGTGCTGCAGTTAGATCCAAAAGGTAAAAACAAAGTAGCTTTTAGGTTGATAAATACTGCATAACTCTCAGCCTCACAGAAGGGCTATTGCTTTCATACCTTGCCCAACCATTTTTCTAAATATAGTTATTCACTGATAGTTTTATGGGACATTGTCATTGAAGTACAAGTAAAAAATTCCCTTTGTACTTCTTTTGTTTGTGTGTTGCTTCTCTACCTAACATGCACACAAGCTAAAATAAACATGCATGTTCATGAAATATGTAATATTGTCAATAAAGTAAAACAAATGCTAATGCTACAAAGAAAGACAGACTTCAATAATGTTGGCTTTTCTGCTTATTAGATACATGCCTTATTATATTAAGTTTCCTTAGTCATATCAGGAAATTGAAAAGTTTCAGGAAATATCACTGCTGAAATTTAATAATATAACTGAAACTTTAGTGTTAAATCAATGACTAGATAGTAAGTTTAAAGATAAATATAAATATACTTGGGAAGGAAAAGAACTAAAATATTTAGGAATAAAAATCAAGATGCAAGTAAGATTATTAATAACTTTGCAGAAATAACTGCAGTGTTGTTTCCTATTAAAAATTGATTTTTTTGGGGGGATAGGTTCATATTTATTAAAATTATTATTATATTACCCAAGATTTTATATAGATAGATGGTAAGAGAGACAATGTATTCCATTACTTTAATACCTGATTGGAAAAAAAAAACTTTTAAAGAAAATGGAAAAAAAAAATGTTAATATCTTATGGCATTCTAAAAAGCTGTGAATTCCTTATAGAAATCATAAGATTATGGGAGTATGGCAGTATTAGTTTCCCGGATGTAGAATCCTACTCTATTACTGCAAATTTTAACTATATTATACCCTGGATAGACCGAACATACACTAGACAATGGAAAACCGTTCAAGAACAGATAATACTAACTTCTTATAAGGTTATCAGATATGATAATTTAGAAATATGTTACAATCATATCAACTAGTTAATACAATTTATCTTAGTAGGAAATTATTTTCAATCTTAAGATTCTGCACATATAAAATCAATTCTTAAAACCGTTAAGAAATATGTTTTTAAAACTCCTTTAATATCCAAATTGAAAATTTTCTGTTTTCCTATTGCACACACCTCTAGATTTAAGAAAACTCAAAAAAGAAATGTTAAAATGAATTTACTAAAAAAGGATGGCTTAATATTATGGCCTGACTGCTCTGAAAAAGGAAAACCTAAGTCACTAGAATATTTAATGAAAGACCAAGTAGGATAAAACTGTTAACCAGTTATTATTATCCATCAGTAAGAAGATAAATTAATTTGTAGATAATGAGTGAAGAGGAAGGGAACACTGATCACTCATTATATGAATATATGAATGCTATCATTGAAGGTAAACTGGCCTACAAAGGATGTTTTTCCAAGTTATATCAGTTAATAATATATACCTATAATAATAATATTTCTCATGCAAAATTCTGAAACTTTTTAAATAATAGTGGCTTGAGTGACTCGATAGATGGTAAGAATAAAACTATATTACTTAGCTTAGTCAAATTTCTTCAAGTTTATAAAGGAAAGTTGTGGAAATATATACATAGAATGTTTGCTACTTCCCATGAAATCTCTGAAGTTTAGTAAAATGACTTCTTCAGTTTTTTGGAGATGTAGCAAAGATATAAAGCTGACTGTAGACACATGTTTATGGATTGTGAAAAACTAAATGTATATTTTGAAGAGTTTTTTTTTTTTTTGTTAACGGGACTATGGTCTGATAATTGTTCTTTAACTAGATCAATACTACTAATGAATGTTCCACTTCCTATATCTGTAAAACTTAGACAAATACAAATATTATGGAGTCTTTTGGCAGCTGCTAGAAAAGCTTTTACAAAAAAAAAAAAAAAAAAAAAATTGGAATTCTCAGTTCCTACCTTCATTTTTGTAAAATTTAACAGCAATAATATGTTAAACTGCAAAGAAGTGTTCAGAATAAGATCATACTAAGACTTTTTGTGGTTGTGATAGCATTGAAATGTTGCTATTGAAATACCAAGACTCAATCTCTTAATTACATTATATAAGATTACCTTGATGATTCAGTGTATTTGTAAAATGTTAAAATAGTATGTGATGATGAATTTCTTTCCTTTATTTTTATATATTGTAAATATGTTAAATTAATAAAAAAAAATCTTTAAAAAGAAAACATACAATTCTGGAACCCTATACCTCCAAAAGTTCTGAAAAATAAGCAAAATACCATAATTAAGATAAAAAAAAATTGTACAAAAGGCTAGTAATGACTATCAGAACAAATTCTGGAACATGAAGGTAGTCCTTCATATTCTAAGAGCTGAAAAACAACATAGAAATGAAAAAGTCATTAATCATTTATTACGCATGAATACAAAAACATTTGAAAAATTAAAAAGGTTGCCTTTTAATTTTTAATCTATGGAAGTTTCCATCCACCAGCCAAATTTTAACAGCAAACAAAATGATCAGATTTTGGGTTGTAAAATGCAGACAATTTCTATCATTCACATGTTAATATGAAAATAAATTATCCCACACAACTACCAGTGACTTGCATCTAATTCATCCATACAATGAATGGAAGGATTTTTACCGTGAATAATCTTTCTTCTGACAAGGTTAATCCTCAAAATCATAGAACTTCCTATAGGGAAACTCTAAAGATGCTTTCTTCTGTTCCCCTTTTGTGTTTTTTTTTCCACAACCGGACATGAAAAATCTCTAGATACATAAGTTCAGTACTTCAATCAATGATAAAATATCTGTATACTAAAGGAACATCAACAGTGAAATCGACAGAACGAGTTCCTCATCAAGTGATTTTGAAAATACCGGTTCCCCCTGTGTCTTGGGATCCAAAAACTCCAACCAGCCAAATGTAAGTTCTGAAAAGAACTGAACCAACCACAAATGGTGAAAATAATTTAATAAAAAGATGTTCTGTTAAGCGCTTTCACTTACAACAACAGTAAGCTTCTTCAGAACTACCAAATACCCAATAAAAAGCATTTAAATAACTTTTTTGGCGCCAACAATGTAGTGAACTCCTTAAAGAAACACACAGCAAAAACATGCACAACATATCATACTTCATCCTAAATCATTACCAAAAATACATAATAAAAAATCAAAAAAGCACAAAATACACTACAATAATCCATACTACATAACTATCTGAAATATCTAAAATAAGAATAAAAAAAAGAGTAAAAACATATATATCCTCATGTTAACATTAATAGAGGCTTAATTATAATAAAATCATTTAGACCAAGTTCAGTGGAAGCATCTGTATAAATTTGCCACCATAGCTCCTTATAAGACAAATATGCCTTAAAATTATTTTCACCATTTGTAGTTGGTTCATTTCTTTTCAGAACTTACATTTGGCTGGTTGGAGTTTTTGGATCCCAAGACACAGGTGGAACCGATATTTTTTTGTTCGTCAGTTTGGTTGTACGTTTTATCTAGTGATTTTGAAAATGAAACATCCTGACTATGACACTATTCTTAGAGTTTAAAGAACAACTGGATATTAAAACAGATTGCTCAACCTGCTGTCTCTTTTAGTCTCTGTTAGTTGATACAGCCTCAAAAAATCACCCATACAGCTTTAAAAGCTAATCCACTCAACTATTTTCCCTGTTAAACTTCCTACCTTTCCGTATGGTTTTGCTTTTACTTTGAAAACCAAGTTGAAAAACTTCTAGCTGGCTCTGAAATTATGATGTCACATCTGCCAGAGCTCTTGCTCTAGCCACTGGGACATTTCCTCCCCCAAAGCAATGTAATCCCTGCCTGATTTCCATGGTGTATAGAAGAACCAGTGGAGCTCCCACATTGTGATGTCAGAGCTGCCTTGCCCAGCCCACTCAACCAAGCAAAAATGTCAAACTATAATCTCCCTTTTCTGAAGAGCCTTACTGATATGTGACAAAGTGCAGGTAGAAGCACAGTAACAGCTGCAAAAACTAAGAGCATAAATTTGCAATGACCATAAGTAGACATTAATTGCATGTTTTTACATAGCAAGCCGATGTCTGTCACAATTAATCGACAAGACTACATCAGATTACAAGAAGTATGCAATACCGTAGTTTTCTTAAATTACCACTTAAAAAAGCATGCGGGTGCTATCATGCAAGTCTGTGAAATATTTTGTGCTTATAGTGCATTTGTTAGCTATTTAACCAAACAGGAAGGAAAAATAAGTGGGAGTTTGATGCTTTGCCAAACAATGATTATTCCCAGTGCTATGGAGCTTGGTTCTAAATTTGGCAGGAGTGCAACAAAAAAAGTCTCCCACTGTAAGGAAGGAAAGCCTGAAAAGAAAACAGAACATTAGTCTGGTCACCTGCTGTGAGCTGTCAATCACATGAAGATAATGGGTCAAATTACCCTTCGCTCTTTGACAGCTAGGGAAGATAGGTGTGAAGGGGGAGGGGAGATGACTTGAAGGACTAGATTTCAGCCTTCACAAAAGAAATCAAGTTAGCATTTCTAAGAAGAAAGAGCAATGAAATGTACTTTTCAATTTTGTTCTGTAGTGTTTGCACTGCTTGTGTTTGAAGTAGTCATTGAAAAAGGATAAAATTCCAACCAAAAGTAAGTGACTATAACACAGCAGTGAATGCCTGTAAAAATCAGTGCAGACAGTAGCTTTAGGGAAAACGTGGAAGATCTGATGCAATTTTTGGAGACAAACAAGGCATTCTGGGATACTTAGAGGCAGATTAAATAGTCAGAATTATTTCAAGATGCCAGACCCCATGTGGTCAGCGTCAGAAATTGCATATAAAATATCTAAAAAGCTCTAAATAGTCCCAGAGTGGTGTTAAAATATAGGAAACACCAAACCATGATGAAACAAACATGTTTTTTGAGTCTGTGGGTGTGGTTATCCTTTAAAGTTATACCACCAAATGTTTAAAATGATTGTCCCTTACCAGGTTTTATAAATAGGCATCAATTATCAGTATTACCCTTTCCACTGACCCCTCATGTTTAAAAGTAAACTGCCAAGATGCCCCCACTGAATTCTCAGTCAGTTTTTGAAAACCTTCAACTTTCTGTTTGGAATTTTTAGTGTGAGGAAATATTGACAATGGAATAATCGTAAATAAAACAATTTTAGTGATATTCAGTAATGTCAAAAAAAAGACAACCAAACTATTCATATAAAATATGGGCTTCATCTTTATATCCTTTTTTATGTGTGTCTGTGTGTGTATATATATATATATATATATATATATATATATATATATATATATATATATATATATATATATATATTTACTAAATCTACAGTAATTCTGCAGTAATAGAAATAACATTTTCAAAAATGATCAATAGGACACATCAAATAAACACAGTTTTTTAAAACCACAAGTCAATATAAAGAATACTCAACTGATTTTTTGACAACGGACAATTCTGTTACATGCAGTACTCCCTTTTATAAAGTATTTAGCCTTAAGCCTGCAGACCTCTGATGAGCATGCATCTAAAGCAGTTAAGTTATAACTAATAGCTATGAAAAAGTGCTCATGAGCATCTGTTTTTGCCTGTCCATGAGTTCTGAATGGTTGCCACCTAACGTCCAACCACTGTGTCACCTGAGCTTTTTCAAAAAATTAAGTTTTTAGCTCACAGTACAGACATATTCAAACTGCTTATATACTATGAGCAACACTTTTGTTTGTGTAGCTTTGAATGTTCGTATGAGGCCAGACATTTTATTTATATTCTGAAATGTATATATAAAAAAAATATATATATTATATATATATAAAATGATGCAAATCGTAATAAAGACAGTTACTTAGCATTTGTCCATCTTTGATTGAAATATCATTGGCAGTTGTGGTGTACATTATATAAGCTTTAAGCTTATATCTTTATATCTTTAGGTATAGTATTAACATCATTTTGTAGTTTTTAACTTAAACATACATAAACTAGCATATATATATATATATATATATATATATATATATATATATATATATATACATATATATACATATCACTTGGCTGCTCCTAAGAAAGCACCTGGAAATGCCTCTAGGATTTAATTAATTAAATTTTGCTGCAGTTCATTGTGCAACAGCAAACTGGCTATCTTTATATAGACCATGATGAAAATAGTTGTCTCCGTCTTGTCCATTCAGTTATAATACCATTTACAGCTATTGAACACTTTATATTTGAATGGACTAAAATCAGATTAAGGGATTGTGCATGTTGTTCAAGACTTATGGAATGCTTTGTATCAGAAAATGTGCTGAACGTGGATTACCTTATATCTGTCTTTCAGTTTCACTAACTGGCATATTGTGCTGCTTTGTCTACTGGCATTCAGTGATACTCTATCAATTATTTCTGCCAGTGTTTCCAATTTCTCTTTAATGTAGAGATATTCAAGCACTTCTCATTGTGGAGATAGTAAAAGGGAATGTTATGCTGTATTGTAGGTACTTGTTTGATAATGATCAGCTTCAGTACTGGTCTGATTAATTCTTATGAAATGTTTGTTTGGCGTGCATTTTGCTGTTTTTGTACTTTAAGTGTAGCCACTGAAACAATTCTTCAGTAAAGTACCTTTATCAGTTTACATATTATTCCTTTATTTTGAAGCACCTTTGGTCATATAATTTATATTACTTTGAAGAGTGGCTGGATCTCATACCTCAATAGCAATAGTTATACACAAACATTGATGGCTTTCAGGATGGGTGGATGATGGAGAGAAATAATCGACCATCCTGGGTTGCTGTTAGGCCTGTCAGTACAGACAGACTGCCTCACCCCTCTAAGGTTCCTTATTACCTTTGCAACTTTCATCCTGAGTTGCATTATTACACTCACAAAAAGGACTATCCTTTCTGTAATAATAAAGCAAACACAATATAAATCTGTGTGCGTGTGTCTGTGCATGCACACAGTTTTTGATGTAAACATTGTGAAGGATATGTTTCATCACTGGAGGTATTTTGCACTGAAAATAAACATTTTATTACTGACTGGACACAAACATACATATACACTGATGAAGGTACAGACACTTAACATATATACAAAAGCAGACATAGAGGTGGAGACAAGATCTATTACACATATACAGATACAAAAGCAAACATATACACAGATCCAGAAGCAATGAGATACTTGCTCCATCTTTCTCTCATACATTGTTGTCCACCACCTATACACACTTTTTGTGCACATCTCTAATGTCTAATTGTGATCAAATGAATATAATTGTATCCATAGTAATATGGTTTAACTCACTTGTGTCAGGGCACATACAATGGAAACTATTACAATGTCTTCCCCACAGACACACATGTACACAGATGTATCCAATTTTGTTGACTATAATCAGAGATCTGTGCTGTACATAATCAAATGAATGAATTAGTGCATAAACTATGACCACTATAATGTATTTAAATGATGTTGCGGTCAGACACTTGCAGTACAAATCATCAAGAAATTTTAAGAGATGATTCAAGAAATGTGAGAACACTCAAGCTATGCAACACAGATGCTCACTGAAAAAAATGCTTTTATTATTTTTATCAAAAATGTGCTTGCAGAGACACTCTCCCAGATTCTGCAAGCCTTGCACAGCATGCAGGATTAGTGCAGGAGCTCCACCAGGCAATATATCTGCCATGCGATCCATGAATAACCTGTAGGGGCGTGCACGAGCGGTCCTACACTAGTCCTGCAAGGACTCAGCCCCTGTATGCAAATTACCCCATTTGCAGTACAAATCCATGCAAATTAAGTGAATCTGTGATCCAGGAAGCTGGAAACTGGCCGTGCAGGATTAGTGTAATCTGCAGAAATGTACTCCACCAATAACAGAGTACATTTCTGCAAATTCCAAAACGGAGCCACAGCAGCTCCAAATAAAGGGTGGATATCATGTAGAAAGCATGCCAATGGCCAAGTAAAAAGCCATTGGCATAGAAGACACTTGGAAAAAAGATCAACTTTTATGAAAAACAAAATCAACCTTTATTTTTTTTTTTAGCCGATCTCGCCTGTTTAAGCATAGGGCAGCGGCATACAAATGGGATCGGGGGGAAATAAGAAAATAAACCTAAAATAAGTATTCTAACTAATATTACTATTCTGCCATTATAGTCAATGGCAGGCAGAAGAAAACATGGCCAGTGAATAGTGGTTGCTAAGGGGGGAGGCTCAGTATGGGATATGTAACTATGCATTAGCAGGCAATCCTATGCAAATGAGGGGAATGATAGTGAATCCCAGATTTCCCCTGCATGCTAGTCAGCTCCCAACAGTGTAAGAGCAGGAATAGCTTGGTGCAAGCCTAGGAGTTAGCTGACATCATAGTGGGGTGTGTCAAGCATATTGTAAGCGGATTGGAGCCCTGTGGCTCGGATTTGCTCCTAGCTTAGCACAGCTAAGCAAGGGGGGGGGTGTGTCTGAGGCTGCCTAGCACTCTTTACATTGCCTAAGTGGGTGTGCATGCCATGCACCGGGTTTAAAGCAAAAAAAAAAAGTAAACCAGGAAATAGCAGCTCTGTGCACATTTGAGCACTGTGTTTGCACGACGTGCCCCCGGTCTTAAACAGTTAGGCAATGGGAAGGGAAAACAGCAGTAGGAAGGTAATCAGGGAGAACTAGCATAGCTGGCAGGTGAAATGTATCAGAATCAGCCAATTACACAGGCAGCAGACCAGACCAGCCCAGTCCACTACTATGAACTATGAAAATTCCTTTCCTTCTGTTTTTTCCCATACTCTACACCACCGGTGTATACAAGCTGGGAACTTTTAACAAACAAAACCACAAAATGATAGGGGCTGCAATAACTATCATACATGTGCAAGAGACCGAGTGTGGTGAGGATGTGAATGCTGTCGACCAACCTACAATGAGGAGATCGAGAAGAGTGTACAGACCTAGGATAAGCTATCAGGGGCTACATGAGCTGGAGATAGTGGAGCGCTACAGGGTGAACAGAGACCTCATACAGCAAATTGTTGAGCTGTGCCAGCCATGCCTGACACAGAACTAAAAGAAGGGAACCCATCCCAGTGGATACCAAGGTATGTATAGGCCTAAGAATACTAGCCGCACGTACCTTCCAAAGGCCAACTGGGGATATGATGGGGATCTCACAGGCATCAGCATCAAGGGTACTCCACCAGTTCCTGGATGCCATGTCAGCACATGCCGATGAGCACATATATTTCCCAAACATCCGTGAGGCATTGGCCAGCAATATACAACTGTTCCACCAAATAGCAGAATACCCTGAGGTAGTGGGTGCAATAGAATGCATGCACATATACATCAAAGTACCACCTGGTGAGCGGGATAGGGTCCACATCAACCTTAAAGGCTTCCCCTCCATCAACTGCCAGGTTGTGTGGGATGCTCAGGTCATAATAATGAATGTGTGCGCTGGCTGCACTGGAAGCTACCATGATTCCCACATCTGGCATCTGACACAGCTGTACCACAGATTTGCAAATGGGGACATCCCTCATGGTCACCTAGTGGGGGATGCTGGTTATGCAATGGAGCCATGGCTGATGACACCCATAAGAAATGCACACACACCCAAACAAGAACTCTGTAATGAGGCAAATGCACAGACCAGAATTATAATAGAGAGTGTGTTTGAGATGCTCAAGTCATGGTTCCAGTGCCTGGACACATCTGGTGGAGCCTTGCAGTACTCACCAGCTACATGTACCCAAATTGTCACCATATGTGCCATGCTACACAATATGATCCTGTAGAAACAGCTGCAGCAGGAACAGCACAGGGCAGGGCCACACAGCCCCCCCACCATTGCCAAGGCCTACACAGGCACAGAGTGACTCTGAGGAGAAACAACCTGACCCTGCTCCAGTAGGCAGAAGGAGGCATGCCCAGTGCGCCCTGGCCTTGGCAAAGAGGCAATGCATAGCACATACACTGACACAGGAGGGACCCAGGGAATGACACCTCTCTCTGATTCGCACATACAGTAAAAGGGATGTCAAACATGACACTACCTGTACTCAACCATGTGTAGGGATTGTACTATGTGCATCCAACATAGGTAACCCTGCAGCACCACCCTCAATACTGGGACACCCACAAGGTAAGTCACTCAACCTACCAATTGCTGAATGGAGTAGAATGTGTTGTTATCTGTATCTATGGTCTGGATGTGAGCATGCAAGGGAATCGGGTGGCTGAATGGTATGCCAGCAGATAGTAGACACCTATAGTGGAACCATGCAATCTGTAACAAATACTGGTGTCACCACAGTAGCCAGTACTACACAGGGTGACACAACCCACTGCAGGAAATGTGCTGGGCCACATGAGTCCATATGACTCGCACATGCCAGTCAGGGAGGTTCACATACCCAACAACAGTCTCAGCCAGCAGGACAGGTGTAGACAAACACAAACAAAGGCTGTGCTATGGCCTCTGAATGATGCCTATGGGTAACCCCCCACCCAGGCCTACACAGACAGACTACAGCAGGTCAGGCAATGGTATGTTAGTTCTGAAGGGTAGGAAGTCAGAAACAAATATGTAGGTCAATCAAAGCTAACACCTGTAGTACACTGATATGCCTCTAGTCAGCATGATAGGTTAGAATACAGAATGAAATGGAGTACCTGACATACTAGTACAGTTATAGCAAATGTGTACAGGTGTCAGGTGTGCCTCCATCCTATGTAGAAATATAGAAAAAGTCAGGTGTGTCCCCCCCAATCCTGTGTAGAAATATAGTAACAGTCTGGTGTCCCCCCCACAATCATGTGCAGAAATGTAGAAACAGTTAGGTGTGCACCCCCAGTCCTGTGTAGAAATGTAGAAATCAGGTGTGCCACCACCAATCCTGTGAAGAAACGTAGAAATAGTCAGATGTGCCCCCCAAATCCTGTGTAGAAATGTAGTATCGGTCAGGTGTGCCCCTTCCCCCAATCCAGTGTAGTAATGTAGTAACAGTCAGGTGTGCCTCCTCCCAACCACTGTGTAGAAATGTAGAAACAGACAACTGTGCCCCCTCCTCCAATCCTGTGTAGAAATGTAGTAACAGTCAGGTATGCCCCCCCAAACTTATTTAGAAATGTAGTAATGGTCTGGTGTGCCCCCCCAATCATATGTACACACGTAGCAGTCAGGTGTGCCCTCACAACCCTATGTAGAAATGTAGTAACATGTATGTGTAGGTATAATACCCGTGGAGCACAGATGCACAGAGGTGGCCAAGGTAGCAGGATAGGTTGTAGCATCTGCACAATATGCAGGTATGTGTGTGTTAGATTGCTATGTGTTTAATATTGTTTGAGAGTGGTCAGTATGTATGCATGTTTAGGTAAGACTTGATGGGCATTGCCCACTATTGCTGATGACAGGGACAAGTCCTCACAACTGCAGTGCCAAAGACAATGCCCACCAGTATAACACATGCTAGCAGTAAGCCATTGTAAATGTATGGTGGTAATATGTGTCACCATCTGAAAGACTGACATGGCATGGCTGTTGGGCTAGATATACAGGCAGTACACAGGGGAAAGTACCCCGTACATATAGTAAATATTGTGTCACTGTGAAATGGAGACACCCTTGGAATTGTACACACATGTATGCATCACATTATCTGGTCCTGTAGTAGGGGATACTGGTGTTATCTGCCCGAACACTTTCAGATCACAAAGGCGGTAGGACTGATGTATTGGGAAACAGCTGATGTACCTACACATGCCAGCATAACTGGAATGCCCAATGCATATTTGTGTGTCAGATGCAACTAGTGTCCATAGCACACATGCACTCAGCTCACACAAACCACCCACAGGTACCTCTCTGGTCATACCCCTGCTGTAGGGAATGGGTACAATATGACCCCGCCTGTATATGGCAATAGTGAAAGAATGCAGCATGCAGTGCAGGTGTACCATGCAGGTGTGTCGCTAGCCATAAGTGGCACCCTGCCAGCATCCACACCACCTGATCAAGACTGATAGAAGGTATCGGCATTAACACCTAGCATACCTACCCTGTCACCCAAGGGGAATATACTGTATGGCGGCCTGAGACTGTAAGACTGACAGAATGTAACGGCCTGCCACATCTGGCATGCATCAACATCTAATGGCCCACAGGCCTCTGCCAAGGGCCTGTGTCTCATACGTACTGCTGATGCATGTTATGTCACATTGACACAAATAACAACACACTCCACATATGCCATATGCAAGGCCATGTGGACAAACCACAGTGACATGTCCACCATGTCCCACTGCATGAACTGTGGACCAACACACAGCTGTGATGGGGATGATAACCTTAGGGAAAGTATCACAGAATGTATGCATAATGTATGGAAGAAGATAGAATAACAG